>NW_021605455.1:4130932-4170399 GCF_004785775.1 Grammomys surdaster | reverse complement strand
TCTTCTTCCACCTATGCCCAGCAGGGCCCTCCACTCTTACATATTCAACTGAAGCGCTGGATCCCTCCCTAAGTGCTCCCAGGCTGGTGGTTTAGACCCTGGGAGCTGTGGTTGGTTGGTATTGTTGCTCTCCTCATGGTGCCGCAAATAGTTTCAGCTCTCCTTCAGTCTTCACTCTAACTCCTCTATTGAGAAACCCATGATCAGTTCAATGGCTAGTTGTGAGCATCTGCCTCTGAATATGTCAGACTCTTGAAGACCTCTGAGGAGATATCCATATCAGGCTCTTATCAGCATGCACTTCCTGACTTCCACATCAGCATCTACCTTTGGTGATTGCACATGGGATAGATACTCAGGTGGAGTGGTCTTGAGACGGCCCCTCCTTCAGTTTCTGTCCCTCACTTTGTCTCCATATTTGCTCCCTTGAGTATTTTGTTGCTCCTTCTAAGAAGGACCAAATCACCCCCACTTGGTCTTCCTTCTTTATGAGCTTCATGTGGCCTGTGAGTTGCATCTTGAGCATTTCAAGGTTCTGGGCTAATATCCAATAATCAGTGAGTGAATACCATGTGTGTTGTTTTGTGATTGGCTTACCTCACTCAGGATGATAATTTCTAGTTCCATCCATTTACCTAGGAACCTCTCGAATTCATTGTTTTTAATAGCTGAGTAATACTCCATTGTGTAAATATACCATATTTTTTAATCCATTCCTCAGTTGAAGGACATCTGGGTTCTTTCCAGCTCCTGGCTATTATAAACAAGGCTGCTATGAACATAGTTGAGCATATGTCCTTGTTATATGTTCGAGCATCTTCTGGGTATATGCCTAGGAGTGGTATAGCTGGATCCTCAGCAGGAAGATCAATGGAATAGAATTGAAGACCCAGAAATGAACCCACACTCCTATGGTCACTTGATCTTTGACAAAGGAGCTAAAACTGTCCAGTGGAAAAAGGACAGCATTTTCAACAAATGGTGCTGGTTCAACTGGAGGACAACATGTAGAAGAATGAAAATTGATCCATTCTTATCTCCTTGTACAAAGCTCAAGTCTAAGTGGATAAAGGACCTCCACATAAAACCAGATACACTGAAACTAATAGAAGAGAAGGTGGGGAAGACCCTCGAGTACTTGGGCACAGGGGAAAAGTTCCTGAACAGAACTCCAATGGCATATGCTCTAAGATCAAGAATTGACAAATGGGACTTCATAAAATTGCAAAGTTTCTGTAAGGCAAAGGACACTGTCAATAGGACAAAACGACAACCAACAAATTGGGAAAAGATCTTTACCAATCCTTCATCTGATAGAGGGCTAATATCCAATATATACAAAGAACTCAAGAAAGTAGACTCCAGACAACCAAATTACCCTATTAAAAAATGGAATATAGAGCTCAACAAAGAATTTTCAACGGAAGAAACTCGAATGGCCGAGAAGCACCTAAAGAAATGTTCAGCATCCTTAGTCGTCAGGGAAATGCAAATCAAAACAACCCTGAGATTCCATCTCATACCAGTCAGAATGGCTAAGATTAAGAACTCAGGTGATAGTAGATGCTGGCGAGGGTGTGGAGAAAGAGGAACACTCCTCCATTGTTGGTGGGACTGCAAGATGGTGCAACCACTTTGGAAATCAGTCTGGCGGTTCCTCAATATAAATTTTTAAGAAAGGTGTTCCTCTAACTATATGAATTATGTCAGAAGCATCTCGAAATCACATTTTTTAAACATTATTTTCACTTTATCTCAGTTGTCTTTTACTGAGAGGCAGGAGGCAAACTGTGGGAAGTACAAGTTTTGGAGCTGTTGAGAACTAAACTTGTCACCAATTAGATAATCAAGGAAATGTATTTAATTTCTATGAGATTCAGACTCCATTTTCATGAGTAGAAGTTCCTTAAGCTATATAAAACTAATAAACTAATATTGTAAGGCTTAAACAAAAGTTGCTACATTATCTGACAAGCATATGCATTTTTAAAATTCTTGCTACTACTTGATAATTGTTTTTGCTTTTGCACTCAATAGTTATTTTCAAGACTATAATATGCTTACTGTTGAACTAGTAAGGAATGACTCTATGGGAAATGGAACTACATGTGAGTTGAAATGAGTCTGAAGATGTCTGAGAACAGTATAATGTCAGGCTTGAATATGAACTGATATAAGTTATATGAATAGGTATAATAATCCAATATGAAAAAGTATGAAAGAGTATAGCAAGAAAGTATATCCCAGAAAAACAGCAGCCCACAAGAAGAGAGTTCTTGGGCTGGAGAGGAGTCTTCTTAGGTTTCTAGAACATAGGCAGTTGGAAACCTTGGGTAAATCTTTGCCAACAGTATAGACTAAACAACTGAGAATGACCTCCAGAGGATCTATGAATTATGCAGATCTGATGGAAGAAAAGATACATGTAGAAGATATTCATAGAAGGTGTAATGCCATTTAGATAGCAGCAACATTTTGATGGTGAAGGTAACGATGATGATAGCACTGATGAGAACAAAACTGCTGGTGTGTATCTCATCTCTGTCTACTGTGTTTTACCGACAAGTCTGTTAAGTCATATTAGTACATCTGATTCTATATTAGTAAATGCCAAGACATATCTAGACAAAGCAACTTATTGCCATATGAAACTGGGAAGACTAGCAAGCCTTATCCTCTGAGAGGCTCTACTAGCAGCTGACTGAGACAGATGCAGATAGTTTTAGCCAACTATTTGGATTGAAGTCAGGGACCCCAGTGGAAGAGTTAGGGGAAGATGTGAAGGGGCTGAAGGGAATGGCAACCCCATAGGAAGAACAACAATCTCAACTGACCCAGAGCCCTGGGAGCTCCCAGAGACTGAGTCACTAACCAAAAAGCATACATAGACTGATGTGAAGTCCCGAAAACATTTATAGCCGAGGATTGCCTTGTTTGGCCCCAGTGGGAGAGGATGCACTTAATTCTATAGAGAGTTGATGTCCCAGAGAAAGGGGATGCTGGGGGGTGGGCGGGGGCGGGGGCCGGATCAAAGAAGAGTGGAAATGGGTTGAAGAATTCTAGAAGAGGATGCAACATTTGGGATGTAAATAAATAAAATAGTTAACAAAAAAGAAACTGAAGAAAAAGAACTACATGGGCTAAAACAGAAGAGGACTTGTGCCATTCACTCAGCAGTGTTGGAGTGGCCTGGCCTGACTGGCACTTCAAGTAAATGGTATATCATAGTGGGTGATGAACCTGGGCTATAGAGAGCCTTGAACTCCAAATTTAATATAATGAGCAGTAGAGAATCATTGAAGGAATCATCGAACTGAAGTGATAAAAATAAAGCTCCACTTGAAGACGTTTGATATGACAGAAGATATAGAATGCATTAGGGCTTAAGAAGAGAGCTATAAAGATCTTAAAGGTTATTGAAAATGTGTCAAAGTAACAGCAATATTTCCTAGTTACCCTTGGAACCTCTCAAAGCAGAAAAATGATCTCAAAATTACTTCAACTGTAGGCAGGGCTCCTGAAAGTGCAGAAACTGTACTTCTCCATTTCTAGGTCCATGATGTGGAGAATGAACGAGAGTTACGAGCACAGTGTCAAGTTTTCAGCTTCTACCTGAAACACATAATTTTTTAATCAGTGTCAAGAGTAAGGAGGAAAAGTACTTTTTTAGAACTCACTCTTACGTAGAAGAGTAAAGTACAATTATGAACACTAAAGGACCATGGGAAGAATGGTGTCTGAAGACATAATCAAGTAGTGGAAGCACAGACGTTTAATAATAACTAAACACCATGATACTGAGATCAAACTCTATGTGTACAATGGTTCATGTCTTACAAATCATTAGATGCAAGGCTAATTAAGAGTTCATAGAAGCTTACAAATATGAGAACCACCTTAAAGAGTGGATAAACTGAGGCTGCAAAGGTAGATGTCCCTTCTTCTTCCCCCAGAGGAAGATATTTTCCTCCACATTGCTGTTCACATAACCTAAATCATCTAATTTAGAAGATTTTCTTATTTGTTATAGTATGTAAATTAATTCCTGATTGTAAAATAGATTATCAGAATCAATTGTGAAGAAAAATAATATACTGAATACTAAAAGTTCATCTTCCATATTTGGCCACCATGTCATTATTCTAAAATACATTTTCAGAGTAGTCATAAAAATTCTAGGATTATGTAAATTTGCAGTTAGAAGCAATATGAAGATATCTGTAACTGTCCCAGGTCAATGACTCTAGTACATTTTCTTGACTTTTTTTTTCTCTTCAGGTAGAGTTGAATAATCTTTTTGGCAGCTTGAGCCTTTGTTTCATATTTCTCCTTTTTTCTCATCCTTTATTTTTTTTAGAGGTAGGGGGAAACAGTCCTGGGGATCCAAGCTAGGCCCCTTCACTGGAGACAAGAACTCTACTCTGAGTTGAATCTGTGATGCTATCTTTACAGTAACCAGAACTCTCTTGTGCCATGCCCCTGCCTTTTCACCTTTATGCATTTTCATTCCTTACGGTGAGTGCCTAGATACTTGTATTATAGATTTAAATTGACTGTTTATTTTAATTCGTGAAGTCTTACAATTTATTTAAAGATATCATGGGAAAAATTGTTCTTGGGGATTATAATTACCAACTTATGCCAAAATTTGTAAGCCAAACACAGCATCCAGATGACAGCTGTGTGTTGACCACATAGTTCATCTCAGTTAATCAAGAGTTTATTCTACACTTCAATTATAATGCAATAATATTCTATTAAATATCTAAATATTCAGGTCATGATTTTTTTTACATAGAAACACATAGTTTCATATTTAAAGTAATAACTAATGAAGCCTTTCCTAATTAAATTTTGATGCATTTATACTCATTATTTAATATAAATTTGGCTTTTGTTTCCAAAGTCAAAATGGTTCAGGACATTTTCACTGGAACAATAAAGGTTTTATATACATTAAATTAATTTTAATGTGCATATACTTTCTTACATGCCGTTAATATACATTCTTCACTTTCAAGTCATTTGTGCTTGTGAAGATTTAAATACAATACTGTCATGTGACAATAAATAAAATAGAATTTTGTAAGTCAACATTCTCACAATCCTAAGCAGATAATATCAAACCAATATTTCAGAATATATAACTCTGCGGTATAAATTTGTGGAACATACTTTTTAATATTTTATTTGATATGTATACATGCATGTAATATGTTTGGATCAAATCTACTTCTAATTCCTTACCCATCAATTCCTTCTCTGTCTCTCCTGCAACTTTTACTGCTCAAGTTTATTTGCTTGTTCCCGGGCCCCCCCCCGCCCCCCCGGCCCCGCCGCCCCCCGGCCGGGCCCCCCCCCCCCCTCTACTTGGTACTGTCTATATGTGCATGGATATGGGACTATATACTGGAGAATGGGCAGAGGCTATGGCCCTGAAGAAACCTGATTGTCCCTCCCTTGATGGCTTTCAACTGACACTAAATTCTCATATAAGAGTGCAACATCAGGAGCTCCTCCAACATCCATGGGGATTTTGACTGAGTTGATCTTGTGCAAATCTTGTGCATAGAGTCCCAACTCCTGTGAGTATCTATATATAACCATGCTCTTATATTCAGCAAGTACTGAAGACATCAGTTCCCTCTGGCATTATAATAAATATTTCAATACCTTCTTTTTTGTGATACCTGAGCTCTGGTGGAAGGAGTAAAATTCACATATCCAATATATTTCTGAACACTCTATTCTCTTATTTCCTGGATATTGACTAATTGTTGGCCTATGTATCAATCACCATCAATAGTAAATGTGGTTTCTCTGATGATAATTTTGAAATGTACCAATTAAGGGTATACAGACAATAGCTGAGGGACAGTTTATCACTATGCCCATTTCGCAGAATAACAGTACCAGGTATTTTTATTGGGCCTATGACATAGCCAGTTTGTGACCCAGTTAACAGTATCAAGCATGGGCCCTATCTTTTAAATCTGGCCCCAAATTCAAACAAAAAGTAGTTGGTTACGTCCATATTTCTGATAAGGTGGCATCAGTTAGCATATCATGCTAGGCTGGTTATCATTGTAGCTCCCAGAGTTCATAGCTAGATAAGACTAAATGACCTTCCATATGATACCAGGCATACCTCAGACACCATCAGCACTATAAAAGGACTCCAAAAGGATGACACTTACAAGCTAATAGCACCTTGATTTCTCAATGCCTTATAACTTGGACATGTCCTTTTTTCAGCAATAGTGTATTAACATCAAGTTGTGGAGGGTAATCGAGAACAATGGTAATAGCTTATAATTTGGGGAGGTTTTTATGACTCCACTGACCAGAACGTCGAAAACCCATACCTGGTACACACGTTTTTATTTGCTAGCCTATGGTGTCTAGGGATGGCATTATGTCCTCTCCCCATGGCAGGGTAACTCCATTTAATGCCATTACAAGTGTGTGTGTGTGTGTGCGTGTGTGTGTGTGTGTATTTCAAGAATCTTCTATAGTAAATTCTTTCTATATTCCATTTCTAAAATCTTTACTGATATTTATCTCTCCCATACACCCTTCTCTATCGTCCTCCCCCATCTTCCACCCCATTTGATTCTTCTTCTTTCACTATTCCTCCTTTCACATCCATACTCCCCATTTCTATTCTCTTTTCCTTGAATGCCCCCTGCCCTTGGCATCTTGCCAGTTTTCTGGTATCTATGGGTACTCCAATTTAAATGCATATACTGAAAATTCAAATATAGCATTCACAGATGAAGTAGAACATATGGCATTTTTCTTCTTGAGTCTGAATATATTTACTCAGGATGATTTCTGGATCTCTCCACTTACTAGTGAATTTCATAATGTAATTTTTCTTTACAGCTTACTACTATTCTATTGTGCACATGAACCACATTTTCATTATGCATTCATCCATTGATAGACTTCCTTGTCACTTCATTTCTGGCTATTTTGAGCAGAACATTTATAAACATGAAAAAACAGGTATCTCTGTGTAGAAAAATGTAGAATTTTCCTCAGGAATATGCCCAGGAGTGGCATAGCTGGATCCTAGAGTAGATCTAGTTGTAGCTTTTTGAGGAAACTCCACACTAATTTCTGTAATGCCTGCAAGAGTTTGCATTCTTAGCACTAATAAGTAAGTGCTCCCTTCTCCCCATGTCTTAGTCAATGTTCTGTTGCTGTGAAGAGACACCAAAGCAACTTATAAAGAAATCAGTTAACTGTGGCTTATTATAACGGTGGGAAGCACACAGACACGGCCAAGCAGCAGCAGCCATACATACTGATTCACAGACAGAGAACAACACTGGGCCTGGTGTGAGCTTTTGAAACATCAAAGCTCACTCCCATTGTCACACCTCTTTCAACACCAACATGGTCATATCACCTAATCCTTCTTAAACAGGTTTTCAACTGGAGACTAAGCATTTAAACATATGACCCTAGGGGATCCATTTTCATTCGGACCAACATACTCCATATACATAATTGAATTCATTTTCTCTTTTTAACTCTTAGTCCTTCTTACTATAGTAAGATGAAATAAAAATAGTTTCAATTTGTATTGTATTTTCCTGACGGGTAAAGATTTTCAATATTTGAAAACATATATCTTGGCCATCTTATTTACTTTTTTTCTTTTGGAAAATCTGTTTAATTCCATTCATGGATTTTAATAGAATTTTGTTTGTTTCTTTGTTTGTTTGTAGTAAAGTTTGAGTTTTGGGTGTATTCTAAAGCTTTGACCTTGGACATCACCAAAACTTTGTTAATTTAAGTGGATAAAGATATTTTCTGATTTCTAGGATGTCTTTTATTTAAATTTGCTGTACAGAAACTTCTTCATTTAAATAAGTCTCACTTGTTCATTGTTGGTTTTGATTTTGTGTGATATGGGAATCCTGTTCAGAAATATCCTTTCTACGTCTATAAATTGACATATAATCCCAGGTCCCTTCTATAATATATTCAGACCACCAGGCCTTATGCTGAAGGATTTGATCCATTTTGAGTTCAGTTTTGTGCTGGATGACAGATGAAAATCTGTTTTATTTTTCTGCATGTAGTTTTGCTGTTTGTCCTGCATCATTGCTAAATGATATTGTCTTTCTTCTCTGATTCCCATTTTTGTCTCTTTGTAAAAAGAATTAAAAATCTGGTGGTTGTAATTGTATGAACTTATATGTGGGGACTCGATTCCATTTAATTGGTAAATATATCTGCTTCATGCCAGTAATATACTGTTTACAATGCTATGATTTTAATATAACTTGAAATCAGGAGTGTCAATATTACCAGCAGTGATTTTATTGTTTAGGATTGTTTTGGTTGTTCTTGGTTTTCTGTGTATCCATATAAATTTTGAGATTATTTTTTCAATTTCTGTGAAGAATTTATTGAGATTTTAATGGAAATAATACTGAGTTTGTAGATTGCTTTTGGTAGGATGTGCATTTCCACAATATTAGTTTTAAAAAACCATAAGCATGAGAAGAAGACATCTTTTAGTATTTTATTCTTTAGTGTTTTTAAGGTCTAATTGAACAAATCTCTAATCATATCCTCATAATCTTCCAAGATTTTTATTTTGTTTTGTAAGTTATCATGAATAAAACTGTTTCCTTGATCTTGCTTTTGGTAAGAGTGCCATTGTGATATAGGAAGACTACTGAACTTATGTGTTAGACATGTATTCTTGGTTTTTTAAATATGTTTGTCAGATTTATGGGATTTGCAGTATCTTTAGGATCCTTTATATAGAGAATAATATTATCTGAAAGTAAGGATATATTGACTCATTTCTTTCCTATTTGTATTCCCCTTTCCACCCATTTTATCTAAGTGTTGTAGCTAAGACTTCAGTCATGATATTGAACAAGAATGGATAGACTGGAAATCCTTGTCTTGTTTCTGTTTCTCTGTGAAAGGACTTTTAGTTCTTTATTTAGCATGATTTTTGGGTGTGTCCTATATTCTCATGAACTTTTGTCATGAAAGGTTGTTGGATTTTATCAAAGGCCTTTTAAAAAACGAAACAAAACATTTAATGAGATTATCATGTGGTTTCTGTCCTTGAGTCCATTTATGTAACAGATTACATTTATCGATTTATATACATTAAACCTTCCCTGTGCCTCTGTAATGAAGAATACTTGATTGTGGTGGGTGAACTGCTAGATATGTTTTTGAATCTAGCTTGCAAGTATTATGTTGAGAAAAATATGAGACAGTCATTTTTGGTTAACTTGTATTTTAAATATTAATTAAATATCTCTTAAATCTCTTTCTCCAGTATGGACTTGTCCTCTTAGTTCCAGAATCAGATATTCATTGCCTTTTTATTCTCTCTGGTTGAGTATTGTGGGCAATATCTTGATGCCACAGTTATGTGGCAGTTACTACTTAACCAATGGAGTATGATGTCCCCACCATAGTTGTCACTGCCTTAGTTAGTGATGAAGTTGGTATCTTCCCAGTTGAATTTGACAGGAATCAGTTGCAAACCAGAGCCCAAGCTTAGGAAACTGTGTGATGATAAAATGGCAAGTGTAATGATAGCTTAAGAAAACCTGAGAAACAAATATTATTTAAAGATGAGAAATATGTTATATCATGGATGAAAATTATTAATTCAATAGAAAATGAATAATAGAAAAGATAATGGACATTGATTATGGTAACATAAGCAGCTCTCAAAGAATTCAGTGGATGTTTCACAAATAATCCTACTAAAATTACATAGAGGACCACTTAATGTCTCTATAAATGGTCCTAACAGAATACAGAAAATGAAGCTATTAGTATTCACGCTATTCATTAACATCCACTGAAGGCTAGTTAAAAACCTGAGTGCCTATGGATTAGAGAAAAATAAATGTACACTGCTTTCAATAATGCTCAGAAACCAAAAATTTTAATAAAATTAACTTAGCTGTGAAGCTTAATAAATTGAAGAATTATAAACAAAGGTGACACATAAACAGACACGTAGTGCTAAAAACTTACAAGGAAAACCAACTTTGACCTTACAAGGGTGCCTCAGTACAATCATTAGTGACAATTGTGAAAACAATAAAGATGAAATGATCATAAAAAGAGATTATCAAAGTGCAAAAAAGTCATCCAACTTTAAGTCCAAAGTTCTCTACATAGTAAAACTACATTTCAACAATGAACGTTGAACTGCCTTTTAGTAAAAACTGAAATTGCACAGACAAAAAGCAAATGACTTCAAACAATAATTCAAAGAACAGAGAGTGTGTTTATAAAAAGTAATATGTAATTATAAAAAATTTATTACTTATATATGTATATATGTCTGTATATATGTATATATTTGTCTATCTATCTATCATCTATCTATCTATCTATCTATCTATCTATATCTGTAGATACACACACACATACACATACATACATACATATATATACATATATATATGTGTATATATATAGGTATATATATATATAATACACAGAGTTTATAACACAGAGAATTACAATATTTGTCAATTTCATAAAATGTGGTGACTGGAAGCAAATCTATTTTCTGGTAAGGAAATTATTTCAAGTTTTATCCATGAGTATAGAGAAAAAAATCAAGGATTGAAGGGAAAGCTCATTAAAAGAAAGAAAAAAATCATTAAAATAAACCTGCTTTCTTCTCTTCTCTTAGTTTTCTTAACTCCCAAAAATTACACATGACAGTGTTTTAACAATTTACTTTTGAACATAATGCTTATGTTATGTTCATAAAGGATGCTTGTATATCAATATATAATATTATAGAAAATAGAGAAAAAGAGTAGAGCTATAGAGGAATGATGTTTTTATGTCCCAGTAATATTAAATTAATACAAGTTCAAAGCTGTTTCTTGTATGTTTAGTTGTGTCTTATGAGCCCTGAGCACCTACAGATGTAAACCAGAGAAGGAATTACAAAGAGTACTAAAAGGCAGCATTTGAAAATGTTTACCAACCCCAAAAGAAAGTACTGAGGAAGTAATGAAGGAGCAAAGAGCAAGACGGATATGATACACAGAAATAAAACATAAAGCAAAAGCTTAACTATAGTAATAAATAGTATTAGATATTAGATGTCAATAAGGTTTTTAAACCCAACCAAAAGGCAGAAAATTGCCAGATTGGCTTAAAGAAAAAAAAGAGGGAGAATTGGAGTTGAGTACGTATTGTTTACAGAATACATTTTCACCCAAGAGAAACATAGATAAATAGTAAAGAAAAATCACAAATTAGAGTTGTAGCAGCTGCAAGAAAAGCTGAGCAACCTTACAAACAGCAAAGAAAATATGCCTGGAAAAATATACTCAATATAAAATATACTTTGCAAGGAAAAATGTGTTCCTATTGGCCATTGGAGTTATAGAAAATATACTAATATATGTAATGGTATTTATATCCTTAGTGATAGTATAAAATACATAAAGCAAAAATTTGTAGAAATGAAGGAGAAAATTCTGAGTAATAGGTAGAAATGGTAGTACCTCACATTTAATATTGGCAGAAGTAAATAAGACATTTCACTGGGCAACACAGGAGAAGCACAAGAACACACTTCTCTAGAATGTTCTCTTTACATCACAGCTGCACATTCCCTTCAATGCCTGCCAGACAATCTGCCAAGCTGGACACATGCCAGGTCAGAGCCCAATGCACAACACGTTTACATTGAAACAAGCATAAAGTGAAATTAGAAGTACATATTATAGGAAATTTCAGATGTGGAAATTAACACATCTGTAAATTTTCAGGGAAAAGGGAATTCAGAAAAGAAGCGAAGAGAAAAATTTGGAAATATTTTAAATGTATTGAAAGAAAGCCACACACATCAGACCTCATAACAAATGCAACAAAAAGAGCCCAAAGGAAGAGGTTCTTGCTGTGAGCTCCTGTGTTTAGAAAAGAGGACCAGAAGCTAATCACTTTACCTTCTGTTATAAGATGACAGAGAAAGAAAAGCAAGGTAAATGTAATATGAGAAGATTGAAAGAAATAAAAATATCAAAGTGTATTCTGGTGATACATAATATAAGGTAATAAAAGTACATACCAAAAAAACCTAAATGGCACTGCTTTAATATGCCAACCTCTCTCTTCATTCTCTGTGTAAGCAGATGAAAAACAAAACTCATTGGCCCTAATTATTCTGACATTTATTTATCATGTGTCTATGAGTGTAGGTGTACATGTGTGGCTGGATATTTGATTATACTGTAAAACCTGAGATCATGTTATTTATTGCAGAAGACTGTTTTTAGTTGTGGTGTCCTTTAGCCCTAACACACATCTTTAATCTAAGAGTTTTCTGCTTGAATACTGTAGAGAGAATTAAATAAAATCAACCATATGTCAAAAGACAGAAGCAAACAACCAGTGAAAGGAAGTAAGTATAGGATTCTTAAGAAAAAAAATACAGAGTAAGAGTGAGTCAGAAAGATGGATAGAGAGATACACAGGAAGTAGAAGAGAGGCAAGTTGTGTTTGAAAGAGGTTGTTTGAGATGGTATGAGAGAGAGAGAGGGATATTCCTGGTAGAATATCGGCTAAGGAGAAGGATCATCTGGGTGCTTTCTCTGCCTCTCTGAGCTAGCAGGCTTTCAGCCTAGCATCTGGCTCCTGAGTCTTCATTGGTAAAATCAAAAGGCTGAGATTTTGTTAGAAAACGTTTGGTGCTCCAATGTGTGGCTTGACAACCCAAGAGAAATTACACCAGATGCAGACAAACTGAGATGCCATCAGATTTGGTAAAATACCTGTTGGTCTTCAAGGAGAGAAGTAATATTAAAAGGAATCTTTCATACATTAAGGATGAAAAATATGATGATAGAGAGCATTAAGATTCTGTATTTCATTCTACTTTAATGAATTGAAAATGGACACAGAAAATGAAAAGATAAATGACTTAATTCAGATTGACATAATACCAATTATAATTACTATCAGTCTTGTAATTCATATTTTATCCTTAAAAGTCATGTGGTTTAGGGACAAATAAGAAAAATGGTTTGAGATTGAATCAAATATGAAAAGTGGATTGATAATTTACAAACCTTAGAAAGATTGATATATGAAAATAAAAAATACTCAGATAAAGAGGAATTAAGACAACCTACCATGTCACCACATGATGAAACTGAAGAGAGATAGACCAAGGTTGTTAGAAAATCAACCTTAGTTTATGGAGTTACTGAACAAGACCTACCAGGCGATGATGGCAGCCGTTAAAGTTATGAAGAAGTTAAATGGAATTTCAAAGACATTATAGATTTGAGATTTGAGGAGACTTAAGGAAATAGGTATTTTATATGGTACACATTCGCCCTATGTGAGGCAGATATTAAGTTCATGAGTAATTCATAACTGAATTATTCCTCAAGACTGAAAACATTTAGATACAGGAAATTTTAGAAGATGGTCCTCAGTTACTATCCCAAACATGGTGGAAATTGAAAGCTAGGGCCATAGGAGAACAAAATAGGGTTATAGGTATTAATGTTTCACAAGATCAGTTGCTAGGTGAAAGTCAATATGCTGAGTTACAAAGGCAGCTTGAATTTGATGATCATTCCTTGGTGCTATGTAGTTTAGAAGCTTTAAATGCTTGGGGCAAAAGTGAAGAATCAGGAAAGAAGTCCGAGTAATTTACTGAAATTATCCAAGATTCAAAAAGAAGCCTCAACTGATTTTTGCAAAGATTTACTTTATGTGTAAATAGTATGAGATTCAGAAGTCAGAGGAATATTAGTTGAATCTTTGGCTTTTGAAAACGCTAATCCAGAATGCAAAAGGATGATTAGCCCTTTAAAGCAAGATTAAGATCAAAGGATGAATGGATTAGAACTATGGCTGCTATTGGATCTAGTGTTTATGATGGTATTTGAATAGCAGAAGTAATTTCAAAAAAGTTTAAGAAAATTAAAATGTCAGATGTCTTAATTGTAACCAAGATCATTTGAAAAGGGATTACAGTCAAAATGTTTCTAGAAACAATGTGTTTTCTAGACATTATCCAAAAGGAAGGCCCTAGCCTTCTGGAGTATTCAGAAGGTGTGTCAAAGGCCTTCATTGGACTAATGAATTAAGATCAATAAGGGACAGGCAAGGTAAACCTTTGATATTGGGAAGCACACAAGAAGGACCTCCTGTATCAATTTCAATATCAAATTCAAGTCTATTGTTTCCCATCAATGTCAAAGAAACTTACCCACAATTCAATTCAAAGATTTAAGGCCTGTTGTTAAAAACAACTCTGGTCTGGATGTGATCAGGGACAGAATAGCTTCAGTAGATAAAAGAAAAAATCAGGAGAGACAAGAAAATAAGTATTTTGGCAAACTGCTATAAATGTTCAGAGATCAAAGTTAAAAATACAATTAAATGACATTGAAGCTGAAAGGTTAGTAGACATAGGAGCAGGTACAACAATAATTTCACAAAAATCTTAGCATTCATATTGGCCTCCTTAGGAGATAAATAGTCAGCTTATAGAGATGGAACTTTATCTCAAGTGAAACAAAGTTCAAGATGGGTCATGTGTATAGGGCTAGAAGGAAAAATAAGAAAATTAAAGCCCCATGTGGCTAATATAGCCATGAATTTATGGGGGTATGATTTGTTGCAGCAATGGAAAACACAGATTAATATTCCTCCAATCTCAGAAAATAATGTTTCTGAGAAAACTATTAAAAGGTACTATCAAGAATAGTCATCAATCATTCAGATTGTACATAAGCAGAACCCAACAGCTGTTGACTTTTCAAAGATACCAACCACCCTACCTGACAGGGTAACTGACAAACCTGTGTGGTTGGAACAATGGCCTTTGACATCAGAAAAAATGCAGGCACTAGGAGAGTTGGTACAAGAGCAGTTGAACATTTAACATATTGAAGATTGACCACTCTTGAAAATTCTCCTATAGTTGGCATCAAAAAGTAATCTGGAAAATGGAGAATGTTATCAGATATAAAAGCCATAAATTAAGTGATTCTGTCAATGTGTTCTTTATTGCCTGAAATTCCTTCGCCTTCTCTATTAACTAAGGAAAGGCCTATTAAAGAGATTGATTTAAAAGACTGCCTTTTAATATACCTTTACATGAACAGGACAGAGAAAAATTTATCTTCACAGTGTCAACTTATAGCAATGTTAGCCCAATTAAAGGATATCACGGAAAGTTCTACCTTTGTAATATTTTGTACAACAGGTGTTAGAAATTGTAAACAGTTTTCTCAAATTAAAATTAATCATTATATAGATGATATCTTACTAGCTGATTTAGATGCAGATACCTAAGAAAAAATAAAGTAAAATTTGCCTTGCTGGGGATTACAAATTGGAAAAAAAAGAAGAAGAAGAGATTCTATCAAATCTAAGATAATTGATACTGAAAATTATACCACAGAAAGTACAGATCAGGAGAGATTAATTACAAACTCCTAATGATTTTCTAAAATTGCCAGGAGATATTAACTGGCTGTGGCATACAATTGGATTAACTACTCAAGAGCTAGGTAATTTATTTCAACCCTTACAAGGTGATAACAACTTAAATAGTCCAAGAAAAATATGAGCTGAGGCTTACTGAGAATTTGCTCTAGTAGAAACTACAGGATGCATATGTAGGTGGATCTTCTGGCTCCAGAGCTTGTTTATATTTGAGTTATTTTGCTCTCTACTCATTCTTCCACTGGAATTCTTCTTCAGAGAAAAGGTAATATCTTAGAATCAATATGTTTAGCACAGAGTAAAAAAATTAAAGACTTATATAGAAAAGGTTTCTGAATTGATTCTAAAAAGAAGAATATGATTTTATCAACTAGCAGAAATAGACTAGGCAGTAATGTTAGTACCTTTTACTAATACTGAAAATGCTTTTCTTGTGGGCAGAAAATGAACATTAGCAAAGAGCTTGCAGTATTTTTTCCCACTTGCAGTAATTTTTTGGAAAGATTAACAACAAATATCCCAAAAGCAAGTGACTTCAGTATGTAAAAAGAACTAATTGGCTTTTCCCTCATATAGTAAAAGAAATACCATTTTACCGATGCAAATAAACCAGGAAAGGCAGGGTATAAGTCAGGAAAAATAAGTGGCTCAAAGCCCTTATGATACATTTCAAAAATCATAGCTGTATGCCATCCTTATGGTATTATTATATTTTCATGAATCTTTTAGTATAATTACTGACTCTCAGTATGTAGAAATAGTTGTTTTACATCTTGAAACCTCTGAACTTATCCTGGATGATTCAGAATTAACTTTACTATTTATTCAACTATAACAAGTAATAGAAATAGAAATCATCCATTGCATATAAAACATATAAGATCCCATACTGCTCTACCAGACCCTCTAGCACAAGATAATGGTGAAATTGATTAGCTATTAAAAGGAAATGTAGTAGAAGACTCAATTTTTCATATGAAGCACTGTGACAAATGTTTATAGAAAGACTTTCTATCACTTGACAACAAGCCAAGGAAATTATAAGGAAATGTCCTATATGTTTTCTGTATAACCAAACTGCATTACGTTCAGGACATAACCCAAAAGGTACCCAAATAGATGAAATCTGGCAAGTGGATATGGTTTTTTTTGCAGAGTTTGGAAAGTTAATGTATGTGAACCATACCATAGGCATCAGGATTCTAATAGGGAACCGTTTTTAAGTTCTGAAAAGGGTGATTCTGTAACTACACATTTATTAGAAGTTATGACTATTATGGAGATACCTGTAGAAATTAAGCCTGACAATACAGCATGTGTGTCCAGTAAAACAAACCAGTTCTTTGCATATTATGACATAAAGTATGTTATAACACACAATCTTAGAGGACAAACAGTTATATAATGATCTAATCACACTATAAAATATATGCTTACTATAATGATATGCTTAATAAAGACCTCTAGAGATAGATTACATGGTGGTTCATGAACTTTAATTTTTTAAATGCTAATAAGAAAGGAACAATAGCTGTGGAGAGCCATTGGACAATAGAGAAATAACTGCTGAATTAAATCATCCTGTATATTTTAAAGATATGTTTACCTCAGAATGGAATCTGGGATATATGTTAAGCTGAGGAAGAGGATTTATCATTGTTTCCACAGAAGAAGAAAAGCTGTGGATACCATCAAGTTTAATAAAGATTAAATTTAAACAGAAGAGACTGCCTGAATAAGGAGAAGTGATAGTTCATCAGACAGCTTGGTCATTCAGTCCAAACTAACATATAAAGACTAACAAATACCTTTCATCTGATCAGGCATGAAAATAATAATAATAATAATAATAATAATAATAATAATTTCAAATGACAATTTTCTAAAGGCAAGCTTGACTTGTTGCC
Source organism: Grammomys surdaster (assembly GCF_004785775.1). Lineage (NCBI taxonomy): Eukaryota > Metazoa > Chordata > Mammalia > Rodentia > Muridae > Grammomys > Grammomys surdaster. Next base: position 4,152,997 of record NW_021605455.1, on the reverse strand, counting down.
ATAAAATTATTTTGAGTTTTCTTCTTAAATTTAAAGGGTATTTCTGTTGTTTCGTATTAAAAATACAAGTTAGAGATTTAAAATATTTTAAGCAAATCCAAAGGATTACAACATTTCTAACTTGTTTTCTAAATCTCTACAACTTGGAGTAATTTGGAGCTAAGATCTGAAAAGGGTAGTGGTGGTGCATGCCTTTAGTCCTTCCACCCAGGGACAAAACTTAGCTACAGCACCTAATTGGTATGTTTGCACACTAGAGAAGTCACATACCATATTTACAGATTATTATAAAACACTCTACAGGGTTACTAGAAACACAGCTAATTTTCAATGGAGTCAAGAACAAAGAACAGCTTTCATGACTACTGGTAAGCTCATCTGCTTGCATGCAACCCTGACAAATATTAAACCAGATGATACCCTAATTATGGTTTTCATATTCATTGGTAAATTGTCACCTGAGAACTCCTCATAAGGCAATAAGTATTATCCTTTTGGGAAACAAATCTGGATGTTTGAGTCATGGAGAACCTTACATTCAATCATTGCCAACCACCCTATGGTCATAAGGTCACTCCTTAAAATAATAGATTAGATGATTTGTTAGAAAGCAGAGTCCTTCATAGGCTTAGCCATGGAAGGAACGGTATTACAGTAGAACTGGTATCTATCTGAATTCCTTCATAACCAGAATGCAGTAAGGAGTTTGTGCCTTCCCACCCTGAGAAACTGGCTCAGCTACCTAAACTGTTTACCCTTCCCCCCAAAAAAACTGTGGGGATCTACAGAATGGTGATAACATTTAGCTAAAGTATGGTTTACTGATGTTCCATTAACTACTAATGGAACCAGAACTAATGGAATGCAGCAACTTATAGACCAGGGGATGGAATGGGCAATACTGAGGAAGGAACCACAAAATCAGTGCAGCATTATTGACTATAAGACAAACAACTAGGAGAGCAAAAGGAAATTCTCTATATGTGTGCAATGGTATAGCTATATGGTCAGCAAAATGGAAAGTCACTAATTGGAAGATAAATGCCAAAGATATCTGGTCATAGAGGTATGAATTGAAATGTCAAAACCTAAGAAAACTTAGCAAAGATAGCAAATTTTATGTAGCTCATACAGGCAAGACAGACAAAAAAAAAGTCTGAAAATAATGAAGTAGTAGGAAAATTGGCATAATGTTTAACTACAACTAAAATCTTAAAATTTCCCAGGGAACAAATTAGAATAAATTAACAAGAACGATTAACAAGAACACATTTGAAAAACTTGAAAGGGAAATGAAGAACCAAATTAAACCAGGAAAAAACCTCTGAGAATTACTATTATAAGAAATCCATGGCCAGGTGATGGTTCACATATTAAATACCAGCATTTTGGAGATGGAGACACATGTCTTTAATCCCAACAATTGGGAGGCAGAGGCAGGCATGTAAGAATTACAGTGACTTTGTTTTAAAAGCCTCTTGGAAAAGCCAGGCTGAAATTCAAAGTTAATGTTATTTGTGATCTAAAAGTAAATACACATAAACCTTGTATTTATCTATAAAAAGAAAAGAGAATATAGGTATATTCATCCATACATATTAAACTACATTTAGTTTAAAATTTCCAAATTTCAAAACCATCCAACTAAGGAATCTGGAGATCACTAGACAAGTGAAACATCAGAAGAAAAAACATCAGAAGACAAGTGAAACATCAGAAGAAAAAACAATAACATCAGCAACAGCTAAATAAATAAATAAAACAAAACAAAAAATGTATCATCAAGAGAAAATGCCCCAAGAAAAAGAATAAATTAGCCAAGTGGTATATCCCACCACCAGCTGACTGGCGTGAAATTCTTGTCTCAGAGCTCTGAACTAGCATTGGCACCCACGCCACCATCTTACCTAAGTAGTTACTGTGTCTTGCCAGACAACCACCCTATGCTGGTAGGGGGTGGGACAGCCTGGGTAGGTGGTCCCTTTTTTCTTCCAAACATGTGGCTTGCACATCCATGGGAGAGTCCCAATTTCTTGTCTCTGTTACCCTCTACAGACATAAATGGCAAATGCTCTTCGTGTGGTCCCAATTCAATTAAAAGTTAAAGTTGGCTTTTGGGCTAGAAGATAGGTCTCTCCACCTCTAAGCCCACACGTACTTGTTAAAGTAAAATCCGAAATATCTGTCTCATATAAGAAGAGCCACCTGGTATGGAACAGAGAAAAATGAAAAAATATAAAAGACTATTCTTTTCTAATAATCTTTTAATTTTCACTCAACTCTCTAAAACTTTTCTTAAGTTATAGATATTATCTCAAATATATAAATATATATTTCTATAAGATATATATATATATATATATATATATGAACTTTCTATCATGATACTAGCAGTCGTACAGTGCTAATTCTAGAAATAAAATTCATTTAGCAATCTGAAGCAACTAGGAACAAAGTTTGTGTACCTTGGATGTACTTAATAGATTGTGGTTCTAAAATGTTTAAGTTATCTGCCATTCCTAACAGTGAACTTTGAGGTCTCTAAGAAGATGATGGGCACTGCATAAATGAATCCACCTGGATTGAGTAAATGCTAACCACTAAGAAAAACTGCCCCATGCCTCTTCTGCCACCAGGTCTATGCAAACAGAGGACACCATGATGTTTATTGTTGTGTTCTACCTAGCCAGCATTGCCACTAAACTGGAAAACACCACTCAAAGATCAGCTTTAGATTACAAACTGCTCAGGACAAATTATTGAGTTCATTGTAAACTGACACAAACATTTTACAGAACTTGAACTCAAAATACTTATTCCTTAGACTGCCAAATACAACCATGTTTGACATTGTGGAATGCTTGGCAGAAAGAGATCCATTATTGTAAATAGTGATACTATATTAGAGTTAAAATAATTCCTTTTTATTTAGATACAAAGGGAGGAATGTTGCAGGATATTTGATCACACTGTGAACCCAGAGATTGTGGCATTTATTGGAAAACCTGTTTTTAATTGTGGTGTGGCTCAGCCTTAGCACACACCTTTAATCTAAGAGTCTTCTGCTTGACTATTTTAAATAAAGTCAACCATAGGTCAAGAGGCAGTAGCAAATAATCAGCTGACAGGAAGTGAGCATAGAGTTGTTAAGGAAAGACCATAAAGAGTAAGAGGGAGTCAGGAGGACAGAGGAAGGACAAGGGAGGGAGAGAATTGAGCCTAAAGGAGGTTGCTTGATATGGCTTGAGAGAAGGTTATTCTTAGGGGGACACTGGCTGAGGATGAAGGTCAGCTGGGGGCTTTCTCTGCCTCTCTGAGCTAGCAGTCTTTCACTCCAACATCTGGCTCCCAAGTCTCCATTAATAAAATTGAACTACTGAGATTTTTTTTCAAAAACAGTGGTGTGTGTGTGCGTGTGCCTATGTGTGTGTATACATTCCAAAACATGCATGTAGAGGTCACAAGACAACTTCTAGGAGTTAGTTCTCTTCTTCCAACCTCTGAGTTTGAGAGATCAAAGTTGAGGCAGGCCATCAGGCTGGGAGCACATTTCTAGTTCTAAAATGAAAGTTATTATGTAGTCCTTTTAGTGGGCTTGCTCTGAATACTACATTAAATAGTCCATATTTTTATAAGGTTGTTTAGACCATTGAAAATCTCCAAGGAAAATTTATGCCCTAATAATAATTGTTATTATTATTTTAATGCCAGTAGTGAAGAAATGATAGTCAATGCCTAGTTGGTGGGACACTTCAGTTAAGTAGTCATGTGAGAGTTAGAGAGACAGCTCAGCTATTGAAAGCACTTGATACTCTTAGGAGGACCTAGGTTTGGTTCTCAGCACCCACACAGTATCCTACTCACATCCATCCATGGCTCCAGTTCCAGCACAACTAATCCCCTTCTTCTGGCCTCTGCTGTCACTAGGCATAGACATAAGGCATATACATATATGTAGGCCAAATTCTTACACAAATAAAATAAAAATCTTTAAAAACATAAAGTACTTATCTGTTGATCTGAACATAAACTCACAGCTCAGGGTTTGGTCCTACATGATCCATTGATTTTTAAATGATTACTTAAAGTACACAAATACCTATGAACTAAATTTCCAGAAGTTACATGATGAGGGCAGGTACTTAAAGTAATATATACGGTCAGGTACAAACTCTTTGCAACAGACTAGATGATATAAATGAAGTTTAAGTTCCAGGATATAACAGTGATATTTTAAAACTATGGTCACTTTCTGGAATTGGATTAAGCCACAGCTGATCTGCTGATAGGTGTAGGGGGTTGTACCCTCCCTATATTGGTTAAAGGCTGTGAACTTAATTTCTTCAAGCATTTAACAGCTGTAACCAGAAAACCAAATCACTTCCCTCAGTTACAGATAGCTGCTTACCAAGATGTAGCTTCCTTCATCTGAGAAGGCAATAACAGCAGGAGTGATTCGTGCAACATATAAGTATTTTTAGGTTCAGATAACAAAAATGCCACCTAAATGGCTAAAATGTATGACTTGGCTGCATGTTTGCTGCACTGAAGAAGGATTCTATGAGTGGCCATGGTTCTCAGTTATGTTTCAAAACACAAATGCTTCTATGCTCCGGTCTGTTTGCTCAGTGTTAAGCATATCTATCTTCCATCTACGAGCTCAGCACAAGTTTTTCATCCATTAAACCAGACACACATGCTGCTTCTCTATTCATTCTGTTTTTGAGCCTAGAAGAAGAGATGGGACAAAGGAAAGAACATGCAATTCAAGCCTGTTCAAAGAGCATGCACAAGAAACCATTTCCATTTCAATGCACTGGGCAATCTGTCACCATGCTGCCAGGTTCCAGTGTTAAGTAGTGTTAAGCATATTGTATACATTGATTCATTGTACCTCACAATAACCAATTTTACACATGAAGAAGAGGGCACAGACAGCTGACTTGCTAAAGAAAATTGTCAGTACTTAAGGTTCTTTTGTTTAGATTCGAAGAGTGCCAGGCTTCTCCTTTACTGTGTCAGTTTAACATCAAAGATGATCAGAGTTGAGAGTATACTTACGTGTTCCTGGAATGGTTGGCTTGAGCCTCTGGGCAGAATGCAACCTGGATAACCAAGCATGGGAAACTGAGTCACACAACTAGTGTCCAGTGAAGCAAAGCAAATTAGACACCAGAATCACTCTCTTAACCCATAAACCTCAACTGCCATTCTAAAGTTGGATATACTCCCCAAGGATGTTATTTGGCTTTACAAAGGGGACAAAAAATTGCCACAGTCCAACTAGACATAAGAGTGCCAGGATTTTCTATTTCCTATTTAATTTGTCTTATAAGGGCTAGAGTTTGAATACATAACCTTTCTGGGCTAGGCAAGTGCTCACTTCCTCTAAACCATATGCCAGTTCTCTGGTTGTAATTTTTAATGCTGTTCATACGGAACAATTTCTGGAAGTCAGCACTCATACCTTTCTTGTAATTAATCCCCCTCTAGCTGTGTGATATGGCAACAGTGTCATTGAGAGCTAGATGTGCTGAAGTCAGGACTGTCTTCTTTTACAACATGGGAATCACTCTGCTGGCCTCAGGATTAACATAAACTAGCTGGGGAAACTAGGATTCTTCCCAGGGAATGGGGCCCATACTTCACAGTTATGGCATGAATACACTCTGGAGCTGTGTTCAAAAGAGGCCATCTTCTCCTACCTGGAAGTCAATCACAGAAACCAGTCTGACTTTGAATCTAAGCCAGGTGGGAGGGGAAATCACAGAAATAGAAGTGAGAGACAGGGAGACTTCTCACCACAGACAGCATCTAGAATTCCAAATAAGAAGGCCATAAACTCTATGAAAACAAAACAAATAGTGAGAAAGGCATTGTCTCTTGTGAGGGTTTTGTTACTACAGTACCAGTATAGAAATGCATTTTCAAGGAAAAGTGACCAAATGACACCTGCATGACATAGATAAAATGTGATTCTATCTAGGACATCCTTAGCAAGCAACATAAGAGGAGTTAGACTTTCATGATCCATAAATTTTTATATGTGTGTTAATTGCTGCTTTCATTGTTCTCTTTATTGCCATTCATCTAAAACTACTTGGTCGAAAGCCTTGCATATTTTTGTGTGTTCTATGCAAGTATGGACCTCCTCTCTTGAGTTTTCAAAGAAGAAAAACTGATGAATCCACTCCCTGCGTCCCACTCCCCAACCTCAGATCCCTGAAGAGAAACAAAACAATTGACAGGGTCCTCAATTCCCAGGAGATCAAATTTGCTGAAGAACAGCCACTAGCAGCACAAAAGGAGGCCTTCCCCGCTGTGCTGCTCAACAGAGCTCCCTTGGTCTATTTATGAGGAGAGCACATTCATCCTGATTGTAATAAGTGAGCTTGGAGGGCCAGACAGGCTCTTTAATCTCAGAAATTCTGCTGTGAACTCCAGTTCACCTGCTCGATTTATTTACATCGCTTCTGCCCACTAACAAATCCAACTCTCCATCACATTAATCAGCATTTATCAACCAGCAGCGGGAGCATCATTTTGTAATTTAAGTAAAATAGAGGGGGAGTGAAATGGAACAGAGAGTGTAAAACTCCCATCATTCTGCGGCTATTTTATCTCTCTGTGTTTTATTCCCATAATAAATGATGCACTTCTGACTTGAACAATATAGCAACCCTGTGCTCTGTTTGTTTAATGTTTTCACACCGGGGACTATTCTACTCAGTATAATATGCACACCAGGATGAAGGCGAAAATGATCAAATTCAGAACTGGAATATTTAAGATTACTCAAGTAAAGCAATACTCACAATATTGTCTCGTGTTTGCGGGTGCTAATTCAAAGAAGCCATCAACAAGTAACAAAATAATTTTTCTATGTGGCAGGTTATAGCCATCAACATAAATCATTTCTTCATTCATATTTTAGCAATTATTGAACAGCAAGTGTGCACCAGAAATTATTCTGGGTGCTTAAGCAATTGCCATTAATAGAAAAAACCACCCCTTCCAGTCAAAAAAAGAACATAGAATGTATATACATGAGAAATGGCATGTGGTTGTGTTTTGATGAAAAACAGAGTGGGCTGAGAAGACAAAGAGGAGAGCTGTTTTGTATACAGCAACCCATACCACCATTCTTCAGTGATATTGGAGCAGAAATCTGAATGAAAAGTAGGAGCCAGGCATACACATTTCTGAATGAACTGCATTCCAGGCAGAAAAAAAAGGGAGGACAAAGAACATCTGAGGAACAGCTGTGAGGCCAGTCCTGCTAGAAAAATGTGAATAGGGAAGAGTTAGGCCAGGTTACCTGCAGTGCAGAGTTGTAAATAAAAGTCAGAGTTTGAAGGTGATAAGAATTGAGTAGAAAGTTGTTAAGTTATGATTTTTCCCCTAAACATATCACTCAAGAACAAGACATTTACAATTACTTAATTTTTTAAATGAAACATTGCTACCACCCATTAACCATTTGAATGGTGTTGATAGCTGCAATCACAGCTGGACAGGACACTGGCCATTCACTACTTGGTTAAACTTTTATAAACTTGACATTTTATTTAACATTTTTAGTTAAACATAAAAAGGGACACAGCTACAGTTCCTATATAAATTCTCTGTGAATCATCACAGGCAAAATTAACAATGAAATTTTAAAAAATTTAAACAGTCAAACAATACATAGAGTTCACTTTCTGATGTCTCCATTCCCAGGTTTTACTGGCTCTGTACTGTTTTATTCTTCCACAATTTGAAAAAGAAGATATCTGTTTTTCCATTTTCTGGTTTTCAATGAATAAGAGATTCGTTTTTGCATGTAGAGTTATCGCTCCATTTATAATTCTTTTCAAGGATCCATCATGATAGATCAGCTTTATATTACACCTTGTAGTCTTTACATGTATAGAAGATAGCTCAGACCTGAAAATTTGAGGACAGCCACTCTAGGAATCAGTTTGTGCTTCTGTATGGGTGCATATCCTGTGCATACCTTTTTGTTGTCTGTATTGTAGGCTTTATGTGTCCTAAGTGTATGCCCACATAAAACTTGATGAGATTAAAACAAGCTTGCAGGTTAAAATTTAGCAGAATAGATTGACATTGTTTTTCAAAATGCACATAACAATTAGCATGTAGCCTTTATTTACCCCTTACCTCTCTTTTGCATACTATCTAATTTTTCTTGATCATTTATTTTCTGGGTTATTCATCTTATTTTATAGACAAGAACAGTTTATATATGTTGAGAAATAAGGTTCTGCTCTTGTGAAATTTACAGTCTTGTAAAGTTTTCTCTCAGTGACGAGGAATTGTTTTGGTTTTGAGGGGTGTGCTCGTTTGTTTGTTTGAGTATGTTCATGTACTCTTTGAGTTGTTTGACGACATCTATAATCTTTCTTTGACTTTGTTGTCTAGAAAACCTTCCAGGTCATTCACAATGGGGCATATTACTCAGAGGGTTCTTGGGACAACATGTCTTGACTTTCCACGTTACTGCTCCAAGGTCTCTGCATCTGAAGTACTTGTTATCTGAATTTTTATGCTCAAGCCATCTTCTTTCAGTGGAAGCAAGTGTTCAGGAGAAGAAAAACTTCTAAGAAAGATGACATGTCATTTTTTTCCCTATGGAAATGATATTGAGGGCTGGAAGTTCTAGCCTTCTTCTACTACTCTAGAGAGTCTACCGTCTAACAAACATGATCTACATTCACCATGTATCGTGCTGTTCCTCTCCTCTACTGCCTTCTGGTTTGGCTGTCCAAGTTTGGTTGTTCTACCATGAGTAGCTCTGATAACTGGTGAGTGGAACCAGGAGATCTTGGAAGCTGGGTGTCTAGATATAGGAAGTCAGGAAGGGGGACAACTGGGTAGATCTGGGAAGTAAGATTCTGAAGGAGCTAACTGCTTATAGGATAGTTAAGAACTGGGCCTAGTCTGATACATGTGGAGGGTTGATCCCAGAGGAAACAGGCAGTTTACAGCACTGAGAGGTGAAATCCTGAAGAAATCAGAAGGCTTTGGGGGTGAGGTAGTGCATTGCTCTCTCAGCATCTCAGAAAAAGCAGATGACAGAGATGGATAGTCTAAGGGGTGGAAAGGAATATTGTCTTCCTGAAGGACTGACAAGGAAGGTGCTAGAAAACAGCAATCTACTGGGAGGGAAGAGAAGGATCCACTTGACGGGTGAGGAAGGAAGATTTCAGAGGGGCCAGATCTCTGGGATGGGGGAGGAGCAAATCATAGTGTGTCTAGGGAAGGAATTTCCCACAGAGTCTAGCCCTTGAGTCAGGAAAGAGTAAAGGTAGATTGTGTGCGAGATTCATACATTACATTTAATTATTTGTCCTTTATCTCCCCCCCTTTTCCTTAAAAAAATTTCAAATCATGTCATTCATTTACACTGAAAAGAAAGCTCTACTAGATATTGTGAAGAGTCAACTTTTTTTTTAAATTTTTTTTTTATTTATTTATTATATGTAAGTACACTGTAGCTGTCTTCAGACACCCCACAAGAGGGCATCAGATATCATTGCAGATGGTTGTGAGCCACCATGTGGTTGCTGGGATTTGAACTCATGACCTCTGGAAGAGCAGTCAGTGCTCTTAACCACTGAGCCATCTCACCAGCCCAAGAGTCAACTTTTAAATATAACCCATGCATCCTAAACGTTGCTGCACTTGATTATAAGTTCTAGTTCTGTTGACTCTGTCAGACTTTCCTAATGAGCATAAGTTCATATCATCTGTAAAGTTAATGTCTTTCTTTCATGTTTGAACATATGTAATTTTTTTTTATTTTCTGAGGGCTTTTGTTTATTACATTTTGTTGGTACTGAGAATTGAATCCAGAGTGGATTGCACACAAGAATATGCTTTATCCCCTCTCTCTCTCTCTCTCTCTCTCTCTCTCTCTCTCTCTCTCTCTCTCTCTCTCGTGTACATGTATGTGCATATGTTCTGCGTGCATGTGTGCACTTGCAACTCTGGGCTTTCAATAGAATATGGTAAAAGAGTGCTGAGTTTTTATCATGAATGGGCATTATGATTTTTCTTTAACAATTCATATAATTATGTGAGTTATCATCTTTAAGTTACTGGAGTGATGAATTGCATAAAATTAATTTTAAATGTTGTGCCAATATTGAATAAGTGAAATTAATTTTACTCAGCTATTGTACATAATTCATGTTATATAACGTTAAATTTTCTTTGATATTATTTGAAGATTTTTGCAGTTATCTTCATGAGAGGTATTGTTATTTTGTTTTCTGGTTTTACAATAAATTACATTGATAGTGATATTGATGTGATGCTTCTCTTTGTAAATTAAGAAAAGTTTCCCTTGCTTCTACTTTGTAAGAGAGAGTCTAAAGAATAGCTGCATATTAATTCTGAAATGTTTGGTAGAATGCAACAGTAGACCCATCTGGGCCCAATTAATTCTGTTTTAGAATATTATTTAGAATCTATTAAAATTATGTAGTAGCTACTTCTTTACTTAGATTTTTTTTTGTTGTTTTCTTTGTGAGAATTGAAAGTATCTTTTGAAGAATTTGTCTATTTCATCTTGTTCATCAGTTTTGTAGATAGCCATAATATTTATTTATTTGTCATTTCAGTGTCTATGAAATTTGTGTTAATGTCTACTCCTTAATTTCTGTTATAAATTTCTGACCTGCTTTAGCTTGAGATTAATTTTATTGATTCAAAGAACATGATTTCATTTTGATGTTTTTTTCCTGTTGATATTTGATCTTCATTTTCATTTAGTTCTGCTGTTATTTTGTTAGTTTCTTATTCATCTAACTTTATAATTAATGCTTTTCTTTTCCTCATTTTCTTAACTAGAAGCATAGATGACTGGCTTTAGATTTTCTGTAATGTATACATTTGGTGGCATTAATTTTTCTCAAAGTACTGTATTCACTCTCTATAACAAATTTTAATAAGTTGTCTTTTATATTTACTTAAATTTCCTTGATATTTCCTTGTTTTCTGTGTTATATAAAATTGTATTGCTTACTTGGCAAAAAATTCTGGGAGTTTTTCCTGTAGGTTTTTTATTTAAAAAATAAAGTCTTTGTTTTCTGATCTCAAATATAGCATGGGTATGTTCTTTTCAATCTATTATTGTGAATTTTATGGCCCTAGTTGTTATCTATCTTGGTCCACATTTTGTGAGAACTTGAGATTTTGTTAGTACAGAATTCTCTACCTAATTATCTTTAACATATGCATATAGCATTCTCCAAAAACTAGACAACTTACAAATAGTATATTTAGAATATATATATATATATATATATATATATATATATATATATCCTGAAATTTATGACATTAGCATTTAAGGCAATTATTGATATAGTCAAATAGCTACCAACTTCAATACAATTTTTATTTATTGCTCTTTATTCAAGGTCTATTGTTTTTCTACCAGTCTTCTCCTGTCATTTGTGGAATTAATAGAACATTTTATATGATTGTATTTCATCTTTTCTTAGCATATCACTTATAGGTTTTCTTCCCCCAAATTATACCTGACTATTATTAGCAATATACATTTACAGCTAATCAAACTCCACTCCCAATCAATACTGTAACACTTCACACTCTGCACATATATCTGACAATACCAAAATAGTCCTAGTTTTTCTCCCATCGATTGTATCATTGCTGTTATTTGTTTTACTTTTGCCTTCACAGTTCATACTCAAAGATACTGTTGCTACTATCATTCTGAGCACACTCATCTATTAGAAAAACCAAGAATATTAATACCTTTGGTAAACCACTCACATATGTTTCCTCTGCTATTCTCCTTGCTTTGTGCAGGTCTGAACTTTGACTTATAAAACAGTCCTTCTCACCCATGTCTTTCCCTTAACATTTCTTGCAAATCAGACCAATTACTACACAATTCCTTCTGTTTCACCCCAGGAATTTTCATTTATCCCTTATATTTGAAGAGCAGATTCTACAGGACAGACTTTTTTATTGTATGTTTTATTTACATTTCATATGTTATCCCCTTACCCCATCCCTGGCCCCCAGCCCAGGACAGACTTTTAAGCCTTCTCATTGTCAGCAGTCAACATTTTAAGTACTTGATTTCACTATTTCCTTGAATGGTTTCCCACGAGATGTTTGATGCCCTTCTGACCTTTGTTTCTCAGTGAGTAGCTTGACCTCTCACCTTGACCTCTTCAAGGCTTATTTTTGATGCTTTATTGCTCAAACATGATATGCCTAAGTGCAGGAATAATTTTTGCATTATCATGTTTGATAGTCTAAAAGAGTTTTGCATGATGTCTCAGTCAGTTTAGGCTGTCAGAATAGCATATCATATATTTGATATCTGGAAGCATAAAGCATATAATTTTCACATATCTGGAAGTTATGGATGTGATCTCAGAATACTAGAATGGTTGAGTTGTTAAAGAGGTCTTCTTAGTGACTGCTATTTTTTCATGATATCCTCACCTGAAAGAAGCAAAGAGATGTGGCAAGCTTTCTTGTCTCTCTTCTTAGAAGGCCCTACCTAATCCTATTAATTTGAGCTTTACCTTCATGAACAGGATTGAATAAGGCTTCAGTGTATGATTGGAAGCCCAATCATTCAACATAGTCACTATACTTTCAATTATACATTGTGTTCCTTTCTTTATTCCCCTTTGTCATTCTCATTATGTGTACTTAGCTTTACATGTTTTTGTTTCTTTGATCTTCCTTTTACTTTTCTATTCTGTTTTGGAATTTGCTATTATACATCCTCAATCTCAAAAATTCTCTTTTTAGCCATACCCATTATATTAATAAGACCATCAAAGACATTATTTGTATTACAGGTTTCTTTTCCTGGGCAAATCTTTCCAATTCTTAAGATTTCTTTGTGTATACATTGCCCATTCACTCTTTCATGTTTGTTTTACCTGAGAGAACCCTTAATACTCTACTCACAGGATGTTAAGCTCTGGGTAGTAGAACTGCTGCATCACTATCTTACCTGATTGCTGTCCCTATGTTTTATCTATCAAAATATTTCACTTGAGTTTTAATTTGGTTTTGCTTAGGTTCTTTTAATGTGATTTGAAATTTGTTTGTGAGAGTGGATACAGCACACTGTGTGAACAGCAAGCTGTGGATGGAGAGAACATGTTCTATAGTCCTGGGATCACATTCAAAGTTCTTGCTGAGACTTTGCCTTAGGACTCCCAGCCTCACATGTGTTTCTTGGGTTGCTCTCTCTTCCTTTAGGTGAAACTTCATAGGATCAGCATTTCTGTCTTCCCAAGCTGATTGGATTTAGAAACAAAACACTGCTTTTACTCAGAAAAAAATACTTTCTATTGAGGAAGTCCCCTTTAAGAATAACAAGATATAGGGCTAGAGAGATGGCTCAACAATTAAGAGCACTGACTGTTCTTCCAGGGGTCCTAAGTTCAATTCCCAGAAACTATATGGTGCCTCACAACTATCTGTAATGGAATCCCATGCCCCTCTTCTGGTGTGTATGAAGACAGCAACAGTATACTCATGTACATAAAATAAATAAAATCTTTTAAAAAAAAAGATTAACAAGATGTTCTAGTGTTTCAAAAAATGGATTTCTCCACACTCCTCTTACAGACAAGGAGAGAATGTCTTTCAGTTTCAGGGAGATCCTGATAGAGCTCCCAGGAGTTCAAAGGTTATGATAGCATCATCTTACCTGGCTGTGTGGTTCTGACTTGCCACGAGCTATTATTCTTGTTTCCTCTGCCTTTCTGATTTCTGTGGGAGTACCTGATGGTGAGTTTCTGCTTTGGTAAGTTGCTACTCTCTTTATCCAACTTACCAGGTTTTTTTTATATATATATATAAATTCCAAAAACAGCAGTTTGCCCCTGATTTTGAATATGTTTATTTCTCTAAAAATTAATTGGGCTGTTGAATAACTGTAACATACACTGTTTCAAAAGTTTGGAATACTTTACACTTGAAATCACTACTAAACTCTGAATATTTAGTTAAAAATATATTATTGATCTACCTTTCCCATTTTCTTATAGTTAATGTCCATGAATTGTCTTTTTCAGTTGAGGTAAATTATTTTCTAATATTTTAATATATGTATCTGTAACTTGGATAATAGATTATCATCTATAGTATGTGTGGAATAATTTCCTCATGTTAATTATTATAAAAAAGATTAAGTTCATGAGTACAATTATAAGACCTCTAAAATAGTTCCATATTTCCTACTGCCATGTAAATTTTAGAAATTAATTTATGTCATTTCATCATTCAGTTTTGCTTCCAGGATAAAATCTTTGCCTCCCGGACAAGAATGGCTTTCCTTAATTATATTCTTGTGTATTGGCGTCAAAAAAAAAAATCAGTTGCTTACTTAAAAGAGGCTTTTGGTATTAATCAGGGAAGCATCACTTCTTAGAAACATCAAACTAAAGCCTGAAGTGAGAGAGATGTAATTGCTTCCACATGCTCAGCTAGTGAGCCATCGAACAGAAAAGAACAACACAATCTCTGGACTCCATGTCCAACCAAAGGATGAAAGCTAGCAAGTGGCCATTGGCAATCAATGAGCATGTCATTCAGTGAGCATGTCCATGTGTTTACTTAAAATAAAAATAAATGCATATATAATTCTAAGCAATTAAAAAAGTGCCTTTATTGATGATTCTCCTGAGAAATAAATGACATATCACTAATAGGAAATAGGAAAATCAGATATATTTTTGATCATGTATCTGCTATAATATCATGTAAGTGTATCAAGACTGAACTTAAAGCTGAAGGCTAATATCTGACCAACCATCAAAAAGAGGAAAATAGTAAAGACTACTATGTTGTACACAATTGTGGCCTTATCAAAGTCCTGCTGTAATTACACTATTAAGTACCTTTCTTGTACCTTTCTTTTATAGTGACTGCTATCAGTGTTGTAGGTAGTAGTAGAAATTACACATTATATTTAATTGCCATATCATGAAGCACCAGAAAGCAGCTCTCTCTGGAATTTTAATGGTGAACTGGTTCACTTGCCTGCTAATATAATATCAGTCTTCTAACTACTTTCTTTATAGCTGTCATGATGACCTCAACTGATAGACTCTCACAACCTTTCTCAATTTAATCCAATTTTCTAGACATTTTAAATTGAATCTTTTTACACAAATTAATGTTAAATGAGCGATTTCCCACACCAACAACTCTTTCCTCTTTACCCCAGGAAAGATTATGATTGATGAATTGAATTATAACTTGCTAAAACTGCATGAAACGTTCAAAGCATCCAGATTAGCATGCAGTTTAGTAGTGTAATTTGTTTTTTTTAATTTGTTGTTCTGGATCCAAAATTATTAAAATAAATGTTGAGGTTAGGCTTCTGATTGATGAAAGGCATCTTTCTTGTTAATCGTGTGACCTTTTAGGCCAGAGTCAGAAGTGTCATATTGTTTTGATTATCGTAATCTGTTCAAAGTAGACAAGTTGTGTAAACTCCATAAGCACAGTTTCCTTCCATGAAAGAAGTTTTACTATTTATTTGATAGAATGTATATGATAGCTAAATGAGAAGTTGTACATAAAGCTTATAAGTTGAATTCTAGACAATACATACTTGATAACTAGGTTCAGTTTCTGCTTTCTTTTTGCCTCATCAGAATCTGTACACCTTTGTCCCAAGAGTCTTTACTTTAGTGAAATTCTCTAAGGCAGAAACCTTCCTAATATTGTGACCCTTAAATACAATTCCTCATGGTATGGTGGCACACCAAACCATAAAATTATTTTCATTGCTACTTTGTAACTGTAATTTTGTTACTATTATGTATCATAATGTAAATATATGATATGTATAATCCAATATGCAACCCCTGGGAAAGGCTCACTTGACTCCCAAAAGGGGTTGCAACTCACAGGTACTGCACTAAGGCAGTATTGGTTTAATTAGCCAGCCTATAAAATGTCTTTGTTCAAAGGACAAAGGATCGGTAATTGCAGACGTGAGAATTAGTATGGTTTTATCTCTTACTCTAGGTATTCTGGACACCTGCATGCATCATCAAGGAAATGCTACACAACACTGGGGCTTCCAGATGTTCCTTTCTGCAAAATAAAATAGAGAGAACAGATCTGTGGTTAGTGCCAGTTACCATGGTGACAATAATGTAATGTAAATACTTTAGGGATGTCTCACTATTGTCCTGCACCTGGAAATCATAGCTGGGCTTACCCAGTTCCAGACTTGGAAGAATTCAACTTTAAGAAGACTACATGCTACAACTCAGCAGTCTGTCATCTGCCCCATAATGGATTGCAGGAAGTGGATCGCTCTCTGCAGCAAATGAAAAATGATTACCAAAGCTCCCATGTTTGAACACAGCCTCTTCCTCATAACCTAATTACCTCATACTGGTTAGAATCAGTTCCTAAAAAGCATATGACTTTAGGAATTCCAAAAGAGGTCACCATTCATAACCATAAAAATAAAGCCTTGGAGAAAAAGTATAAATCCAAAAAGGATCCTTAAACTGATTGATACTTATTTTTATTCTCTATAATCACTTGCTGTCCTATAACCACAGGACAGATGAAGATATGTGTCAGAGGTGAGTACCACCCTACCATCACTAAAGTTATGAAAGCGGCCATCACTGCTCCACTGAGCTCAATACCCTCACACTACAAAGCACATTGCCTTCTTTCACTCTTCATTTACACAGTCCTCTCTGCTCCTGCACAATGAAAACCTCCAACATCCAGCAAAGCCTCTGCCATTAGTGCCTCTCACTCTTCTCTACCAAAAATACCAGACATACAAACTCCCTAATTCCTTTATCTGAAACTAATGGAATTCCTGCTTCAAGGACTATAACTATTCTGCAACCCAGATTAGTAAAATGGCCCCTCCTCTGTCAATCATGAGTGTCATTATTTGGAAAATATTACTTCTCAACATTGTCTTTCTCTATTTGTTTGCCTTTCCATTATTTGTAGTTCAGTGGCTATTAAGACCTGGTGCTGTAGAAAACAACAATAACAACAAAAAAGCCATTTAATAACTAAGCTTTAAAACCAAAGCAGTCAGCAGCTAACAATGCCTTGTCAACATTTCTAAATGAAGCAGAAAGAAGGCAAGCCAAGAGGACAAAGAAAGGGCAAAGAAGAAAGTCGGGATGTTTTATGATGGATGAGTCTGTATAAGTGGTTGAGATAATGACTAAGAGGTACACTCTGAAGCACATTAGGGGGAGGAGGAAAGGGAGGGGCAGAAGGAAAGGGGAGAGGAGGAAAGGAAGTAGGGGGAGGAGGAGGAAAGGGAGCAGGAGGAGGAGGAAGAAAGGGAGCAGGAAGGAGGAGAGAAGCAAGTGAATGAACTCCTAAGATGCTCCCAGGACAGGGACATAGAACTAGAGCTTAGAGACTTGCCACAGCCAATAGTGTTTCTCTGAGATATTCCCTACAATTACATCGAGTTTCAAGATTCTTCTCTCCTTCACCTTAGCACCACCACCTCCCTCCTCGATACTGTTCCCACAATTTCTTCTCCAATGGAAGAATCCAGTCCCCCAGCTGATGAGAGATGAAGATGCTTGGAGTCCCAAAAGCCTTCATACCACAAAGTACAACACCACAGATAAGTAAAGGAAATATTTTAGCTTAAAAAGTTTTCCAGTCCCAACAGATGTCTCTGTTTTAGAGAACATATTCTTTGATAAGAATTCTATGCAGTTTTACATATTTATTACTAAGAGTTGTGATCAGTGATTTCAGCTCCAGAAATAGGACCCACAGTCCAATGCCCACTGGAAAGAAGAAAACCAGAACAGAACTGTTGCCACAGATCCAGGCAGACTGATCATAGCAGGGAGACAGCTGACCCACAAGCCAGAGTAAACAGCCGGGTCTTCTCCCAAGTCTGTTATCCATGGTTGCACCAAAGGTAAGTTATTAAATCTTCAATTTTTCTCCCATCTCAAAGTGCTGCCAAATACTAACCCTTAGCATGGTTTTGGTTCACCACCAATAATCCAAAATCTAGTCAATGCCAAAACAGAAATTTAGGAGAGTCATTACCCTATACAGTTTTTGTTAACCTGCTGACAACATGTGCTAGACTTGAATCAGTCTCTCTGATTTCTTTATAGATATGTGACTGAAAGTCTTTTCCAATTGTTTTGCTCCACTTAAAATGGATTCCTGCAAAGTAATAGCTATTTTTAAAGTTTCCCAAAGACAACTGTACTAATTCAAAAGCAACACTGATGGCTATCAGGCTCAGAACTTACTTTTAGCAGGACTTTGTCTACATTGCACTCATGGCTTATCTTCTACTGTGATACAAAGTCCCCTTGCAGGATGTCTTATATTAATGAGGCTTACATGACAGCATCACATCTAATAGATGCTGAACTTACTTCAATAATCTACTTGCCCTTTATAAGTAAGATCCTATTTATGTAAAATCTTTAAACATATGTATTAAAAAAAGGGTAGAATAGGGAATGAATCAGGAGTGGCTATTCCTCCAGGTAGATGGAGAAGGGCTGAAAGGGATACAAATTGTCCTAAAGCCAATTTTATATGTGTTGTTTCATAGGATATTAGTTCTTAGATGGTTACAATTGTCCAAACTTAGTGAATGTTCAGTTAAGACTAGTTAACTTTATTATGTTTAAACAACAAACAAACAAACAAAACAAAACATAAACTTTAACCAACTGATTTCTATCTTTCCAAATCTGCTTTTCTATGAGCAATTTTTATTCTCATCAATTTCTAATCATGGCGAAAATGCTGGAGTCATTTTTGCCTTAACCCTTCAAAACAACACATCATTGAGGGAGCCAGAGGGATCAAGGACACCACAAGAAAATCTACAGAATCAACTAACCTGAGCCCACAGAGGCTCACAGAGATTGAACCACCAACCAGAGAGCATTCATGGGACAGATGTTGGCCCCCTACACATATGTAACAGATGTGTGTTTTGGTCTTCATGTGGGAACTCCTGACAACTGGAGCAGGGGCTGTCTCTGACTCTGTTTCGTTCCTTTGGACTCCTTTACCCTAACTTGTCTGCCTAGTCTCAGCTCAATAGGAGAAGATGGTTCTAGTCCTACTGCAATTTGATATACCAATGAGGGGTGATATCCATGAGAGGCCTTCCACTTGTCTGAGGAGAAAGGAAGCAGGGATGAGGGGAAGTGAGGTGAGTGAGAGGAGCTGGGAGGAGAGGAGTGAGGGGAACCTGCTATCATGATATAAAGTAAATAAATTTTAAAAATGGTGTGGCCTTGTTGGAAAAGTTTGTTAGTGGGGGCTGGCATTAAGGTTTCAGAAGCCTATGACAAAGCCAGAGGATCTCTTTTCCTGCTGCATAAGGATCCAAATGCAGTACACTCATCTACTTCTCCAGTACCATGTCTACCTGAGTGCCACCAAGCTTCCTGCCATGATGAGAAAGGACTAAACCTCTGAAACTGCAAGCAAGCTCCAAGTAAATGCTTTATTGCACAAGAGTTGGTGTGGTAATGGTGTATCTTCACAGCCATAGAACACTAACTAGGGCAATAGGTAATGGGCTCTTGAAGTAAAGCTGCTACTATTATTCTGTGGAAGGAACATAACAATAGTGAACTGACTCCTAATGACAGATGGGTATACCCATAGATAGTGTATTGTTCAGCCCTCAACAAAGAAGCTTCTTGAGTAGATAAGAATTAACACAGAGACCCACAACGGGACAATGTGTATGTAGTAAGAGACTTGGGAGCACTCAGTCCTAAATAGGGTGTCTTTATCAAACTGAGGTTTGAAGCACAGGAATGGCATGGTAGTGATCCTCCAGTGGGAACTTAGAGGGCTGGGTAGTAGATTTGGAAACTCTGGAGCTCCGGCCAGTTTCGGCTACAATGTGGGATCTTGGCTGGCAGCGATACCGGGAACCTACGAGTCATTCTTTTCTAATACCTCCCACTACACCTCTCCTCAATGTTCAGTAATCTGTATGGGAGAAAGGGTAAAAAGAATACAAGACAAAGAGGTAGTAAACGACTCCAAGGAAACAGGATCCTCTAGACACAACATGACCATTATACATATAAACTCAGACAAACTGTGACAACACATATAAGATCAATTCATACCAGACAAAATGTCAGCACAGCAAAGAAGAAATAGACCCAAAGTTCCACCTCTAGCCATGAAGCTATGTACAGTTGCTATCTTTTGGACTGGGAAAAGTAAGTTTTCTTCAGCAGAGTATCACTGAGTATGTCAATCACACTCCAGGGCAGGTCCCATACCCAGGATTAGTTGGGCAATACAAAATGGACTCTGTATTTTGTGCCATTTATTTATTTATTTATTTATTTATTTATTTATTTATTAATAATTTTGTTATTTGGTTTTATGGGTTTTGTCTTATTGAGTTGTCATTGCTTGTCTGCTTGCTTTGACTTTGTTGTGCTAGGTTTTTTTTGTTTTGAAAGAGAGAAATGAAATAAAATTAGGGGGTATGGAAACATGAAGATTTGAGACAAATTGGGAAGAGGAAAGAATATAATCAAAATATAGTGCATGAAAATATAATAAAAGTATCAGATGCTTAGAGTTGGCAAATAAAAAATGATGACAGTTGAGTATGGGAAACATATAATTTCTATTGGGAGCACTTGCAGGTAAGGCCTCAGAGTAATAGGTTAGTCATCTAGACACTATGTTAATATATGATATAAAACTTTGGGAACTCAGCTTGACTCCACGAATCCTTAGCTTTGTCAAAGCCTATGTTGCTTACCACATGGACTTGTCTCCACAATTCCTTAAACTTCATGCTTGTTCTCTCTGGTTTACCTGAAATAGTGGTGTCTACAGATAAAGAGAATCCAAAACTTCCCAGTGGTGTTTTTCTATCATGATTATTGCTATGGCTATGCATAGACTCAAATTCTACTGATCATATGCATGAATAAATAGCCTGGTGCAGTATGATTTTTTGGTTCAAGAACAAATGGATGATTATTATCTTGTGTTATTTCTGGCCAAGTACTGAATCCTGGATATCTTCCCATTTTTAACACATAACATTAACTCACTTTAAGGGAAACATATTTTTGCCAGGGACAATGTCAGTTTGGTGAAATTAGCTTTTCCAGTGGCCTTGAGGAGCCAATGGTTGCCAATAGGCATCTGTTCGTCTACAGAAATAGCCAAAGGGTCATGTAAGATATTGGACTTACTTCTGGCCATGGAAGAAATATGTTCCAATATCAACTCAAAACTTGGAAATCTGCAGAGAAGCTGTTCCACATTACTTCCAAAGAATTCAAGCTCAAAGCCTGTGTGATGAGCTAATCACCATAATAGCAAGAAAATACAATACTAGAGAAAATAAGATAAGCAAATATAAGTTCAAAATGACAAAAGAAAAGTTGAGATAAAGAGAATAATGAAAAAGGCAGGAAAATAAGGATAACAAAAGAAAAATGAGAAAATATCGAGATGTAGAAAATGTTTATACTCTCCTCTAAGAAGGCTATTTTGAATCATTTAAAATGGGAAAAAATAAAAAGAAAATAGATTAGAGGGAAAATGACAAAGTGAGCAAACTGAGATGAAAAGAAACTAATTCTCATTAAGTTTCTTTAGGTCAAACAAATCAGCTTCTAGAAAGAGAAGGATGACAGATCTATTCCTAGCGAAAGACTTACGTGTATTTATTGAGATTCCACAATAGTGACTCCTGTAAGAGATGGCCAATGGGGGCCTCCATTTCCTTCATTATTTAGAGAATTTACTGGGATTGCCAATTGCCTTCATATACTTTAGGAAATTTCTACCGTACTAGGTAGAAATATCACCTTTTTTTTTTCTCTTGCAAATAATTTTCTTTATTCTTATGAATTTTATATATGTATACATTAAAATATAATATCCATGGCCAATTTCCCCCTTCCAACTATCCCTCTATTTTTCCAACATATCTTCATCTCAACTTCTCTTTCTTTCTTTCTTTCTTTCTTTCTTTCTTTCTTTCTTTCTTTCTTT
>NW_021605455.1:4109377-4130532 GCF_004785775.1 Grammomys surdaster | reverse complement strand
CCCCCCACTCCCACCTCCCCACCCTCAAATTCCCACCCCCTGGGGCGTACAGCCTTCATGAGGTCAAGGATCTCTTCTTCCTCCTATGCCCAGCAGGTCCCTCCACTCTTATGTATTCAGCTGAAGCCCTGGATCCCTCCCTAAGTGCTCCCAGGCTGGTGGTTTAGACCCTGGGAGCTGTGGTTGGTTGGTATTGTTGCTCTCCTCGTGGGGCCACAAACCCTTTCAGCTCCTTCAGTCTTCACTCTAACTCCTCCATTGGGAACCCCATTATCAGTTCAATGGCTAGTTGTGAGCATCTGCCTCTGAATATGTCAGACTCTTGAAGACCTCTGAGGAGACATCCATATCAGGCTCTTATCAGCATGCACTTCCTGACTTCCACATCAGCATCTACCTTTGGTGACTGCACAACTCTAGCTTGCTTCATTCCCTTCTCCAACCTCATCTCCCCACTTCCCCCTATCTGGCCATCTCATTCCAGTCCCCCTATAAACTCTACTTCCCTCTACCAGGGAGATATATGCATATCCCTTGTTGTGCCCTTTTTCATACCTAATCTCTCTGGGTCTATAGATTGCAGCTTGGTTATCATTTATATAGTAGCTAATGTACACTTGTAAGTAAAACATACCATATTCACATTTCTGGCTCAGGATTGCCTCTTTCAGGCTGATGTTTTTCTAGTTCTATTCATTTGCCTGCAAATTTCCTGATATCATTTTTTTAAAGAGCTGAGCAATATTCCATTGCATAAATTTACCACATTTTCTTGATCCACTCTTGAGAGACATCTATGTTATTTCCAATTTCTATTATAAATAGAGCAGCAATGAACATGGTTGGGCAAATGTCTCTCTAGTAGGATGAAATGTCCTTTGTGTAAATCACTCAAGAGTGGTATAGCTGGGTTTTGGGGCTGTTTCTTATACTTTTTCTGGCTTCTGGGACCCTTTTCTTCATACTGGGTTGCCTTGTCTATCCTTAATATGAGGTCAGGTGCTTAGTCTTACTATAATTGACCTTTCATGTTTGGGTTGATATCAGTGGGAGGCCAGTCCTTTGCTGACAATAAACAGAGGAGGAATGCATAGGGGTCAGGGTACAGAGAGGAGGTAGAGGGGAGGGAATGGAAGTAGAACAAAGAGGCTGGATTGTGGTTACAATACAACAAAAAAAAATTCTCTTTAGATCTGTACCTCTTTTTCTTTCTTTTTTTTTTTTTAATAAAAAAAATTGTATTTACTTAGAAGCATTCAGAATGTCAACAAAACAGCCGCAATTTTTTTTTTTTTGCAATTACAGAGTGGTATTCAGTTAACAGAACAACAATTATCTTCGTATAAGCTGCATCAGAGACAACTGAAGATGGAAAAAAAAAACCCAAAAATAAAACCAAAAGAAAAGAAAAACAAAAACCAAACTACTGTCCCCATATATAACTAATTTGTGCTGTGCACCAACAAGAACCTGCTTTAAATTTCCATGCCAATTTACAACCCCCAGACTGTACCAGGCAAGGTTAGTGGCTATTGAAAATACCACCAGGACAGGGCTATCTAAAGACACATTCGGTAGTGTGTTAACTATACAAAAAAAGACACTGTACAGTTTAAAAACAAATCTTACACAGCCTTACATTTCAATTTTTTTCTTTAAAAGGAGTGAGTTGTGTACAGGGGGGTTAAATGCTTTATAGACAAGAAAAAAACTGCGCTAGAACCAACTTATTCATCATCATCATCTTCTTCTTCATCTTCGTCTTCCTCTTCTTCCTCCTCTTCCTCCTCTTCTTCATCTTCCTCATCATCTTCCTCTTCCTTCTTTTTCTTGCTCTTTTCAGCCTTGACTACCCCCTTTTTTGCTGCATCAGGTTTTCCTTTAGCTCTGTAGGCAGCAATATCCTTCTCATACTTCTCCTTCAGCTTGGCAGCCTTCTTCTCGTAGGGCTGCTTGTCATCCGCTGCAGTGTTGTTCCACATCTCTCCTAGCTTCTTTGCAACATCACCAATGGATAAGCCAGGATGTTCGCCTTTGATTTTTGGGCGGTACTCAGAACAGAACAAGAAGAAGGCCGAAGGAGGCCTCTTGGGTGCATTGGGGTCCTTGAACTTCTTTTTGGTCTCCCCTTTGGGAGGGATGTAGGTTTTCATTTCTCTTTCATAACGAGCCTTGTCAGCCTTTGCCATATCTTCAAATTTCCCCTTTTCTTTAGCAGACATAGTCTTCCACCTCTCTGAGCACTTCTTGGAGAACTCTGAGAAGTTGACAGAAGCATCTGGGTGCTTCTTCTTGTGCTCCTCCCGGCAGGTTTGCACAAAGAATGCATACGAGGACATTTTGCCTCTCGGCTTCTTAGGATCTCCTTTGCCCATGTTTAGTTGATTTTCCTCCGCGAGGCACAGAGTCGCCCAGTGCCCGTCCGGCTCTCGCTTGCCCCGGCGCTGTCTCTATGGAGCTCAATGTACTGCAATGGCTGTGAGAGCGGGCTGTACCTCTTTTTCTTAATTGGGTTATTTGCTTTCTTTTCAGAATGTCTTATTTATTTATTTATTTATTCATTTATTTATTTTTATAACCCAATCCCTGCCCCTCTTTTTTATTTCCCTTGCAGAGTCCCTCTCCATCCTCCCTGTCCTTCTCCTTTGAGAGAATGCCCTCAGCTGTTAACCCCCCACCCTAGAGTATCAAGTTTCCTCAGGGTTAAGATCATCCTCTCCCACTGAGGCCAGATAAGGCAGCCTGTTGGGAAACAGACTCCAGTGAAAAGCAGTAGCTTTAAGGGCAGCTCTGCTCCAGTTGTTGGAGGACCCACATGGAGACTGAGCTGCAATCTGCTATACATATGTCAGGGGCCTTGGTCTAGCACATGCATACTATTTATTTCGTGGCCCAGTCTTAGAGCTTCCAAGGGTCCAGGATCGTTGACTCTGTTGGTCTCCTTATGGAGTTTCTATCCCCTTCATAGCACTCAATTCTTCCCATGACTCTTCCATAAGAGGTCTGATCTCTTCCCAAAGTTCGGCTGTGGATATCTGCATCTTTTTCAGTCAGCTGCTGAGTGGAACCTCTCAGAAGACAGTTATAGTAGGCTCCTGTTTACAAGCATAACAGAGGATCACTAATAGTGTCAGATTGGTGCTTGCCCATGGGATGGGTCTCAAGTTGGATCCATCATTGTTTGGTCATTCCCTCAGTTTCAGCTCCATCTTTTTCTCTGCATTTCTTTAAGACAGGACAAATCTTGGGTTGAAAGTTTTATGGGTAGGTTGGTGTCCTTATCCCTTCACTGGGAGTCCTGCTTGGCTACAGGAGGTGACCTTTTAAGGTTCCATATTCCCCCCTGTTATGCATCTTGACTAAGGTCACCTACATTGACTTCTGGGAGCTTCCCCCATCCCAGGTCGTTGGCACTTCCTACAGATTACCCTCATACCCCAACACTGATCCCAACAATTGCATATTTCCACTAATTCTCCTGGCCCTCTGGCTCTCTCTCTCCTGTCTCTCCCCACACCTGATCCTGACCCCTCCCATTTCACTCTCCATCCCCTCTCCCACCCAGTGGCCTCCCTCATTCTGCCTCCTATGACTGTTTTATTCTCCCTTTTAAGTAAGATTCAAGCATCATTGTTACTTTGACCTTCCTTTTTGTTTAGCTTCTTTGGGTCTTTGGGTATATCATGGGTATCCTGTACTTTAAAGCTAATATCCAGTTATCAGTGAGTATATACTATGCATATCCTTTTGTGTCTGGGTTACCTTACTCAGGGTGATATTTTCTGGTTCCATCCATTTGCCTGCAAAATTCATGATGACCTTGTTTTTAGGAACTGAATAGTATTCCATTATGTAAATGAGTGACATAAGATTGAGAGACATCTAGATTGTCTCTAGTTGTCAGTATTTATGAATCAAACTGCTATGAACATAGTAGAGCAGGTGTCCTTATGGTATGGTGGAGCAAGTTTTGCGAATATGCTCAAGAGTGGTATAGCTGGGTCTTCATGTAGAACTATTTCCAATTTTCCAGAGTGGTTGTACAAATTTTCATTCTCACCAGCAATGGAGGAGTGTTTCCCTTTCTCCACGTCTTTGCCAGCAGGTGTTGTCCCTTGAGCATTTTATCTTAGCCATCTTTATGCGTATGAGGTAGAATCTCAAAGTCATTTTGATTTCCATTTTCCTTGTGACTAAGGACATTGAACATTTATTAAGTGTTTCTTGGTCATTTGAGATTCTTCTCTTGAGAATTCTCTATTTAGCTCTGTACCCCTTTTATTAATTGAATTATTTAGTTTGTTGGAGTCTAACTTTTTGAGTTCTTTATATATTTTGGATATTAGCCTTCTGACAGATGTAGTGTTAATGAAGATCTTTTCCCAATCTGTAGACTCTTGTTTTGTCCTATTGACAGTGACCTTTGCCTTAAAGAAGTATTTCAGTTTCATTATATCCCACTTATCAATTGCTAACATTAGAGCCTGATGTTCTGTTAAGGAAATTGTCTCCTGTACCAACACGTTCAAGGCTATTTTCCACTTTCTCTTCTATTAGATTTAGTGTATCTGATTTAATGTTTAGGTCTTTGATCCACTTGAACTTTAGCTTTGTGCAGGGTGACAAATATGGATCTATTTATATTCTTGCACATGTAGAATCTAGTTAGACCAGAAACATTGATTGAAGATGCTTTCTTTTTTCCACCGTATGGTTTTGGATTTTTTTTTGTCAAAAATCAAGTGCCCATAGGTGTACTGCTTAATTTCTTGGTATTTGACACAACTTCATTGATCAACTTGTCTGTTTCTATACCAAGAGAAATTCTCTTAGAATTTCTCTTTCAATGTCTGTAAAGAATTGTGATGGGCCTTGCTGATAGTGCAGACTCTGAGCTGTCTGCTCCCTTAAAGGCGTCATATTCTGACCCACCGCAGAAGATACTCTGCAGTCAGAGCAGTGGATAAGAACCCGCCCCTACAAGCTGAAGTCCCAAAGCTGCAGCTGGGACACATCACCCACAAAAACCCTGCCCTCTCAAATACTACTCCCTTCTGCTCCCTCCACCTGATCCCTACTGCTGGGGTAGACTCTGAGCTGGTCTCCTACCAAGAAGACACCATATTCTGACCCATCCAGAGGAAATGGTGCATTCAGAGCAGTTGAGGATCCACTGCACCAATAGCAGTTGACTCCTAGTTGGTCTGCTCCCTTGAAGACACCATATCCTGACCCAGTGGCTCAGGTTCCTTCTGGTCTGAGCCAGTGCCCTAAGCAGACTTTGGGTGCTAGCTCTGCAACCAAACCCACAACACCCAGGGAAAGCTGGACTCTCAGGAGTCCTAACACACCCAGAATCATATAGGAAGATGGGCACCCAGGAGCTCTAACTTGCCCAGGATCATAGAATATCAGGATCCCAGAGGCAGGCTGACTCCTAGGAGCTCATATACCCAGAATCTCAGAATCACAGGATCACAGGATCACAGAGACAGCTGGACTCTGAGGAGTTCTGACACAACCAAGATAACAAGAGAGACAGGCTTCAGTCAGAGACAGTCAGTACATGTTGCACTAGAGACAACCAGATGGCAAAAGGCAAGTGCAAGAACATAAGCAACAGAATCCAAAGTTCTTTGGCATCATCAAAACCCAGTTCTCCCACCATAGAAAGTCCTGGATAACCCAACACCAGAAAAGCAAGATTCATATTTAAAATCACATCTCATGATGATGATTGAAGACTTTAAGAAGGACATAAAAAACTCCCTCACAGAAATACAGGAGAACACAGGTAAACAGGTAGAAGCCCTTAAAGAGGAAACACAAAAATCCCTTAATGAATTACAAGAAAACATAACCAAACAGGTGAAGGAATTGAACAAAACCATTCAGGATCTAAAAATGAGAGTAGAAACAATAAAGATATCACAAAGGGAGACAACCCTGCAGCTAGAAAATCTAGGAAAGACAGCAGGAGTCATAGATACAAGCATCACTGAATACAAGAGATAGAAGGGAGAATCTCAAGTGCAGAAGATACTATAGAAAACATGGACACAATGGTCAAAAAAATGCAAAAATATAAAACCTTCATAACCCAAAACATCCAGGAAATCCAGGACACAATAAGAAGACCAAACCTAAAGATAATAGGTATAGAAGAGAGTGAAGAGTCCCAACTTAAAGGGCCAGTAAATATCTTCAACAAATTCTAGAAAAAAAAACTTCCCTAACCTAAAGAAAGAGATGCTCATGAACATACAAGAAGCCTACAGAACTCCAAATAGACTGGACAAGAAAAGAAATTCCTCCTGTCACATAATAATCAAAGCTCCAAATGCACAAAACAAAGAATATTAAAAGCAGTAAGGGAAAAAGGTCAAGTAACATATACAGGCAGACCTATAAAAATTACACCAGACTTCTCACCAGGGACTATAGAAGCCAGAAGATCCTGGGCAGATGTCATACACAAATGCCAGTCTAGGCTACTATACCCAGAAAAATCTCTCAATGGCCATAGATAGATAAACCAAGATATTCCATGAGAAAACCAAATCTACACAATAACTTTCCACAAATCCAGCCCTAAGAGGATAATAAATGGAAAACACCAACACAAGAATGGAAACTACACCCTAGAAAAGGCAAGAAAATAATCTTCTTCCAACAAACTCAAAAGAAGATAGCCACACAAACATAATTCCACCCCTAAAAACAAAAATAACAGTTGTTGTAGGAGGTATTAGAAAAAAAGGACTTGTCCAGCTAGCTCTTGGCTTGGCCACCATGTTCCTGAATTAAGCACTAATAGCACTGATAGCGCTAACAGTAGCACTGGCTGTCCAGTGGCACTGATCCCAGTCCCACGAAATGTTGGTGTGGCTGGTGCCTCCACAAGTCAGCTCTGTGGTGTGTATGGTTCTAGGCATGAGCTCTGGACCAACTCCACCACCCTCATAGTGCTTAGTTCAACCCCAGACAATAACCACCATTCTCATGGTACCCCTTAAGAAGACTCTTAATGCTTAAAGATTAACCAAATAGACTTATGTATACCAGCAAATACTTAATACTCAAGATGCTCACACAATTAGAATTGTTATCTCAATATCTAACCTTTTGATACTAATAGCTACTCAATACTGCTAGAGACACATATGTCTGCCACCATCTCCGCTCTTTCTTCCTTCTTCCTCTCCCCTAAACTTTTTTCCTCCTCCCAACTCTTAGCTCCGCCTATCTCTTCTCTATCCAATGACAGAACTCCACTGAAAATACAATGAGCAGAAAAGTCCTGCTACAAACAGGAAGCAACAATCACTTTTTAAAAATATCTCTTAATATCAATGTAATTAATTACTCAATAAAAAGACATATACTAACTGACTGGATAACTAAACAGGAACTAGCATCTTGCTGCATACAGAAAATGTACTTCAGTGACAAAGACAGACACAGCCTCAGAGTAAAAGGCTGGAAAATAATTTTCCAACCAAATGATCACAAGAAATAAGCTGGAGGGGCCATTCTAATATCAAATAAAATCAACTTTCAACCAAAAGTTGTCAAAAAAGATAAGGAAGGACACTTTATACTCGTCAAAGGAAAAAAATCTACCAAGATGAACTCTCAATTCTGAATATGGGCACCCACATTCATAAAAGAAACTTTACTAAAGCTCGAAGCACACATCGCACCTCACACAATAATAGTGAGAGACTTCAACACCCCACTCTCAAGAATGGACAGATCATGGAAACAGAAACTAAACAGAGACACAGTGAAACCAACATAAGGCCTTGACAGATACAAGAAGATTGAAGTAATCCCATGCATCCTATAAGATCCCCATGGACTAAGGTTGTTCTTCAATAACTAAAGAAACAACGGCAAGCCCACATACACATGGAAACTGAACAATGCTCTACTCAATGATAAGTTGAGCAAGGAAAAAATAAATAGTATTTAATGAAAATGAAGGCACATCATACCAAAACTTATGGGACACAATGAAAGCAGTGCTAAGAGGAAAACTCAGAGCTCTAAGTTCCTACAAAAAGAAACTGGAGGGAACATACACTAGCAGTTTGACAGTACACCTGAAAGCTCCAGAACAAAAAGAAGCATATACTCCCAAGAGGAGTAGACGATAGGAAATAATCAAACTCAGGGCTGAAATCATCCAATTAGAAACAAAAAGTACTATACAAAAAAATCAACAAAACCAAGAGTTGGTTCTTTGAGAAAATCAACAAAATAGATAAATCCTTAGCCAGACTAACCAGAGGGCACAGAGACAGTATCCAAATTAATAAAATCAGAACTGAAAAGGGAGACATAACAACAGAAACTGAGGAAATTTAAAAAATCATCAGATCCTTCAACAAAAACCTATACTCAACAAAACTGGAAAATCTGGATGAAATGGACAATTTTCTAGACAGATACCAGGTACCAAAGTTAAATCAGGATCAGACAAACCATCTAAACAGTGCCATAAACCCAAGTCTCCCCACCACAAAAACAAAAACAAAAAAAAAAACAAAAAAAACAAAAAAAACAACAGGATAAGATGCAGAATTCTATCACACCTTCAAAGAAGAGCTAATACCAATTCTCTTCAAACTACTCCACAAAATAGAAACAGAAGGAACACTACCCAATTTGTTCCATGAAGCCACATTTACACTCATACCTAAACCACAAAAAGGCCCAAAAAGAAAGAAAAGTTTAGACCAATCTCCCTTTTGAATATCGATGCAAAAATACTCAATACCATTCTAGAAAACTGAATCCAAGAACACATCAAAACTATCAATTATCATGATCAAGTAGGCTTTATCAGAGGAATGGAGGGATATATATGGATATATATGTCAATATATGGAAATCCATCAAGGTAATACAATGTATAAACAAACCCCCAAAAATAAAATAAAAACCACATGATCATCTCACTAGATGCTGAGAAAGCATTTGACAAAATTCAACACCCCTTCATGGTAAAAGTCTTAGATAGACCAGTAATTCAAGGCCCATACCTAAACATAGTAAAAGCAATATACAGCAAACCAGTAGCCAGATTTAAACTAAATGGAGAGAAACTTGAAGCAACCCCACTATAATCAGGGACTAGAAAAGTCTGCCCACTCTCTCCCTGCCTATTCAATATAGTACTCGAAGTCTTAGCCCGAGCAAATAGACAACAAAAGGAGGTCAAAGGGATACAAATTGGAAAGAAATAAGTCAAAATACTACTATTTGTAGATGATATGATTCTATACTTGAGTGACCCCAAAACTTCCACCAGAGAACACTTAAACATGATAAACAACTTGAGCGAAGTAGCTGGATATAAAATTAACTCAAACAAATCCATAGCCCTCTCCTATTCAAAGGATAAAGATGCTGAGAAAGATATTAGGGAAATGATACCATTCACAATAGTCACAAATAATATAAAATGCCTTGGTGTGAATCTAACCAAGCAAGTGAAAGATCTGTTTAACAAGAACTTCAAGTCTCTGAATAAAGAAATCAAATAAGATCTCAGAAGATAGAAAGATCTTTCATGCTCATGGATTGGCAGGATTGATATAGTAAAAATGGCCAGCTAGCCGAAAGCAATCTGCAGATTCAGTGTAATCCCCATCAAAATTCCAACTCAATTCTTTACAGAGTTAGAAAGAGCAATTCTCAAATTCATTTGGAATAACAAAAAACCCAGGATAGCGAAAACTATTCTCAACAATAAAAGAACTTCTGGCTGGATCAACATCCCTGGCCTCAAGCTATATGACAGAGCAATAGTAATAAAAACTGCATGGTTTTGGTACAGAGATACACAAGAATATCAACAGAATGGAATTGAAGACCTCAAAATGAACCCATACACCTATGGTCACTTGATCTTTGACAAAGGAGCTAAAATCATCCAGTGGAAAAAGGACAACATTTTCAACAAATGGTGTTTGTTCAACTGGAGGTCAACATGTAGAAGTATGCAAATTGATCCATTCTTATCTCCTTGTACAAATCTCAAGTCCAAGTGGATCAATGACCTCCACATAAAACCAGATACACTGAAACTAATAGAAGAGAAAGTTGGGGAAAAGCCTCAAACACATGGGCACAGGGGAAACGTTCCTAAACAGAACACCAATGGCATATACTCTAAGATCAAGAATTGACAAATGGGACTTCATAAAATTGCAAAGTTTCTGTAAGACAAAGGACACTGTCAATAGGACAAAACGACAACCAAAAGATTGGGAAAAGATCTTTACCAATCCTACATCCGATAGAGGACTAATATCCAATATTTACAAAGAACTCAAGAAATTAGACTCCACACAACCAAATAACCCTATTAAAAAATGGGATATAGAGCTAAACAAAGAATTCTCAAATGAGGAAAGCTGAATGATTGAATGCACCGAAAGAAATGTCCAACAACCATAGTCATCAGGGAAATGCAAAACAAAATAACCCTGAGATTCCACCTCACACCAGTCAGAATGGCTAAGATCAAAAACTCAGGGAATAGCAGATGCTGGTGAGGATATGGAGAAAGAGGAACATTCCTTTATTGTTGGTGGGATTGCAAGCTGGTACAACCACTCTGGAAATCATTCTAGTGGTTTCTCAGAAAATTGGACATAGTATTACCTGTGGACCCAGTTATACCACTCCTGGGCATATACCCAGAAGATGCTTCAACATATAAGAAGGGCACATGCTCCACTGTGGGGATGTAGAATCTTGAGTGTTCGGCCATGCCCCCAAAACCTAGAGATCTAACATACAGCCCTTGCCAAGTCATGAGACTAACAGGCCTCTGCCTCAGGATTTCCCTGGCCCCTCCCCTCCCCACTTCCAATATATAAACAAACCCCTTCCGACATTTTTTGGGAAAGCACGCCAGACACATCACCATGTCAATAAATGTCTTCAGCTCTATGTGCCTCTTGGAATCCCGGACTCATTGTATAAGGTCAAAACCCAAGCGGCGGGCGGGAGTGGGAGAGAGCCTTTTGTTCTAGCAGGCCACGGGACACTTTGTCCTGAGAGCCGCGGTTCCCGGAATGCCCCCCACCCCCAAAGTGCTGCGCTCTGGCTTGCACCCGGCCACCTGCACCCGGGGACCGTAGCTCCGCCACCCGTGACCTGCGTCCCCACCCGCTCCTGCTCGAACCCACGCGGACGCCCTCCACCTCCGGGTGTGAGGAGTGCCCAACACTCCACTATGTTCATAGTAGCCTTATTTATAATAGCCAGAAGCTGGAAAGAACCCAGATGTCCTTCAACAAAGGAATTGATACAGAAAGTGTGGTACATTTACTCATTGGAGTACTACTCAGCTATTAAAAACAATGAATTTATGAAATTCTTAGGCAAATGAATAGACCTAGAAAATATCATCCTGAGTGACGTAACCCAATCACAAAAGAACACACATGCTATGTACTCCCTGGTAAGTGTGTATTAGCCCAAAAGCTCACAAAACCCAAGATACAACGCACAGACCACATGAAGCTCATGAAGAAGGAAGATCAAAGTGTAGGTGCATTGGTCCTTCTTGGAGTAACAAAATACTCGAGGGAGCAAATATGGAGACAAAATGAGGATCAGAGACTGGAGGAGGGGCCATCTGGAGACTGCCCTACCTGGGGATTCATTCCATGTGCAGTCACCAAAGGCAGACACTGTTATGACATCACTATTGTGATGCCAGGAAGTGCATGCTGACAGGAACTTGATATAGCTGTCTCTTGAGAAGTTCTGCCAGAGCCTGACATATACAGAGGTTGATGCTTACAGCTAACCTTTGAACTGATTATAGGGTCCCCAATTGAGGAGTTAGAGAAAAGACTGAAAGAGCTGAAGTTGCTTAAGGTCCCATGGGGAGGGTGACAATACCAACCCATCATAGCTTTCAGGGTCTAAACTGCCAGCCTGGGAACGCACATGGAGGGACCCATGGCTTCAGCTGTATATGTAGTTGAGGACTGCCTTGTTGGGCATCACTGAGAGAGGAGGTCCTTGATTATCTGAAGGCTGGATACCCCAATTTGAGGGAATTTGAGGGAAGGGAGGTGGGAGTGGGGGTGTGTGTGGAAGCACACCCACATAGATACAGGAAGAGGGGGGATGGGACAAGTGGTTTCTGGGGGCCATAATTAAAGTGGATAACATCTGAAATGCAAATAAATAAAGTATCTATTAAAAAGAAAAAGGAAAAGAAAAAAGAATTGTGTTGGAATTTAGAATTGTGTTGGAATTTTGATGGGAATTTCATTGAATCTATAAACTGCTTTTCATAAGTAGGTCACTTGTGCTTTGTTAATACCACCAATCCATGAGCATAGGTGATCTTTCCATCTTCTGATAATTTGTTCAGTTTCTTTCTTCAGAAGCTTGAAGTTCTTGTCATATAGGTATTTCACTTGCTCTGTTAAAGTTATACCAAGATATTTTGTATTATTTGTGGCTATTGTGAAGGGTATTGTTCCCTATTTTTTTTTCTCAGACAGTTTATCATTTGTATAAAGGAGGGCTATTGATTGGTTTGAGTTAATTTTGTATCCAGCCACTTTTCTGAAGTTGTTTATCAGCTGGAGAAGTTCTCTGGTAGAATTTTTGAGGTCATTTATGTATACTATCATATCATTTGAAAAAAAGTGATACTTTTACTTCCTTCTTTCAATTTATATCCCTTTGATTTCTCTAGTTGTTTTATTACTCTAGCTAGAACTTCATGTACTATATTGAATAGACAGGAAGAAAGTGGACAGCCTCATCCCTTATATTAGAGACATAATTGCTTTAATTTTCTCTCCATTTAATTTGCTGTTGGCAATTGACTTGCTATGTATCGGTTTTATTATTTTTAGGTATATGCCATATTTCCCTGATCTGTCCAAGACTTAAATCATGAAGGGGTGTTGGATTTTGTCAAAGGGTTTTTTCAGCATCTAACTAGATGATCATATGATTTTTTTCCAGTTTCTTTATATGGGAGACTACAATGATGGACATTTGTGTATTGAACCATGCCTGCATCCCTGGAATAAATCTTTCTTGATCATGATGAATGCTGTTTTTGATCTGTTCTTGAATCTGGTTTACATGAATTTTATTGAGTATTTTTTACTTTGATGTTCATTAGGGAAATTGGTCTTAAATTCTCTTTCTTTGTTGATTCTCTGTGTGTTTTTGTTACGAGGGTGACTGTGGTCTCATAGAATGAATTTGGCAGTGGCTCTTCTGTTTCTATTTTGTCAAATTGTTTGAGGAGTATTGGTATTAGCTCTTTTTTAAAAGGCTGGTACATTTTTGCAACCAAACCATTTAGCTCTACACTTATTTTGATTGGGAGATTTTAATGAATCCTTCGATTTATTTAAAAGTTATAAGACGGTTGAGATAGTTTACCTGAGTTTGACTTAACTTTTCTCAGTAGCATCTGTCTAAAAAATCATCCATTTCATTTAGATTTCCAGTTTTGTGGAGTACAGGCTCTTGAGTTACAACCTAATGATTTTTTTGAATTTCCTCAGTTTTTGCTGTTATGTCTCCCTTTTTATTTCTGATTTTGTTCATTTGAATATTGTCTGTATCATTTATTTAGTTTGGACAATGGTTTGTCTATCTTGTTGATTTTCTCAAAGAGGCAGCTCTTTGTTTTGTTGATTCTTTGTATTGTTTTCTTTGTTTCTAATTTTAATTTCAGTCTGGAGTTTGACTATATTCTGCTGTCTACTCCTCCTGGATGTGTTTGCTTTGTTGTTGCTGTTGTTGTTGTTGTTTGTTGTTGTTCTAGAGCTTTCAGGTGTACTGCTAAGTTGCTAGTATGAGAACTTTCTAGTTTCTTTAGGAAAGGACTTAGTTCAATGAACTTTCTTCTTAGTGCTGTTTTCATTGTGTTTATAAGTTTGGGTATGCTATGCCTCCATTTTCACTGAATTCGAGAAAGCCTTTACTTTCTTTCATTCTTTCTTCCCTGACCAAGTGATCATTGAGTATAGAGTTGTTCAGATGTTCAGATTCTATGAGTATCTGGGCTTTTTGCTGTTTACATTGTTCTTAAAGTCCAGCCTTAATCTATGATAAGATTAGATAAGATGCAAAGGGTTATTTCAATCTTCTAGTACTGTTGAGGTTAGCTTTGTGCCTGATTATATGATCAGTTTTTGAGAAGGCTCCATGAAGTGTTGAGAAGAAGGCACATTCTTTTGTTTTGGGATAAAAGATTTTGTAAATACTTGATAGGTTGATTTGGTTCATAACATGTGTTAATTTCATTGTTTCTGTTTAGTTTCTGATTCAGTGACCTGCCCATTGATGAGAGTGGGGTGTTGAAGTCCCCTAGTATTATAGTATGGGGTTCAATGAGTGATCTGAGATTTAGTAATATTTGTTTTAAAATGTGGTTGCCTTTGCATTGGGGGCATAAATGTTCAGAATTCAGATGTCATCTTGAATTTTTCCTTTGATGAGTATGAAGTGTTTTTCCCCATCTCTTTTGATTACTTTTGGTTGAAAATCTATTTTATTAGTATTACAATGGCTACTACAGCTTGTTTCTTGAATTATTTGCTTGAAAAAATATTTTATATCCCTTTGCTCTCAGGTAGTCTGCAGTAGAATGGAGGATCTTGTTTATATATCCAGTCTCTTAGTCAGTGTCTTTTTATTGGTGAATTGAGTTTATTGATGTTGAGAAATATTAATGGCCAATGATAGTGTCTGTTATTTTGATGTTGGTGGTGGTTCAGTTTGTATGTGATTCTCTTCTTTTGGTTATTCTGGGAGATGATTGATTTCTTATATTTTTGGGGGTTATATTTTTCTAGTACCCTTTATAGGGCTGAATTAATAAAAAGTATTGTTTAAACTTGTATTTGTCATGGTATATCTTGGTTGTTCCTTTTATGGTGATTGAGTCTTGCTGGGTATAATAGCATGGACTGACATTTGTGGTCTTTTAAGGCCATTGTGCAAAGTCAACACTTCCCTGATTTCTTTCTCAGTCCATTTGTCAGTAGGAGGGCTAATGATTCTTGTGAGTTAATTTTGTATCCAGCATACTTTGCTGAAAATGTTTATTAACCATAGAAATTCCTTGGTAGAATTTGGGGATCACATATGTGAATTATTATATCGTCTGCAAATAATTATACTTTTAACTTCTTCATTTCCTATTTGTATTCCTTTGATGACCTTCAATGACTGCTCTATCTAGAACTTCAATTACAGCATTGAATCAACAAGGAGAGAGTTGAAAAACCTGGCCTGTCCTGATTTTAATAGAATTGATTTCAGGTTCTCCTCCACTTAATGTCTTCCTTCACCTTCTACACACCTGTTAGCATACAACTGTACAGACACATGCAGATAAAGCACCTCCTCTTCTGAATAGATCCTTAAGACTTGAAGTAAGCAGTTTAATACAGACATCCCATTTAGGCATGAATATTCTCTCACTTTGTACAATGTCCAGCTGTGGGTCTCTGTGTTCTCATCTACTGCAAGAAGAGGCTACCCTGATAAGAGTTGAGCAATGCACTCATATATGAGTATAGTATTTTCATCACTAGAAGTCACTTTTTCAGGGTGTAAATAAATTCAATCTTAAGAAGAGCCCAATCCATGATTATGAATGGCAGGTCCCTTGTACTGCACTTCACCTTTACCAGGACATTACAAGATATAAACTTTGCTTCCCACTTTCCATTTTTTCTTTTTTCTCCTTGGTTCCCTGTTTTTTTGTCTTATGCCCTTACTCTACACAATGTTTTTTCTGTTGGTTTTTGTGTCCAGAATAGCATGGGGAAAATAAGCAAGTGCCAGATGTCCACAAAATTGTTTACCTGTCTCATAGGTAGGATGTATACCAGGTAGACAATTTTAGGAAAGCAAGCAACCCAAAATCTTGGAATTGTTTCCCTTTTAACATAATATATTCAACATTTTATTATAAAATAGACTGTGTGTTTGTTAATCTAACCCATATATAAGCTAATGTTAATTCCCTTGGCAAGGAGAGACTAGAATTTTGACCAAGTTAGATATATTAAGTGTATGTTTGACTTATGATAAATTTGTCTGATGATGAGTTAATCAAGATACCTTCCCTTTAGTGTGTTAGGTTTGCATTTATATGTTTGTATGTATGTACACATTGTCATCTGTGTGCATTCATGATGTGAGAATCAGAAGACAACCAGAAATCTCAGTCCTTAGGTGCAGGGATTTAATTGTGTAAGTTAGGTCAGTTGAGTTTTCAGGGATCTATCTGTCTCTGCCTCCCATCTGGCCATCATTGTGATTACAGGCTTGAACCATGATCCAGCTTTTTATGTGATTCTAAGAACCAAGTGCTTTACTAATTGACCCATCTCCTTAGCATATGAACCACCTGTAAGTCAAGTGACATCTTTATATGTGAAATATTTATAATATATCTGCTTGTTTATCACTAAATCTCAAGTCCTTTGAGAAACTCATTATTACTGTGCCAAGTGTACACCAAGGAACCATAGCCTTATGTAAACTAAAATGAAAGGATAAATCTGTACCTAATTTCTAATCTGTTCATTTTCATCTCACTGGCAGACAAAGGTTTATAAATTGATTCTATACAAAACCATCAGCTACCTGTCCTACGAGGCAGTTGAATTTGACTTCTGATGTCATGGCTCTCTGTGGTGTTGGAATAGGTGACTAGGAAAACAAGAGTCATTGGTTTTCTTATCTGTAATGTGAGAAAGTTGGAGTTAATCAACACTTAAGTTCCCTTGAGGGTCTGAAACTATCTTGCCTTTTGGAACTTGGCAAACCTTCCAATTATGCAAAAAGAGACTAAGGTTTACAATACTCATTTCATTTTACACTTCTGATTTCCTCCTGGGTGGTTTAAATCCTGGTTCCTACTACAGAAAGGATCTGGAATCACATGAGGTATTGAAAGCAAAAAGAAATCAAATGGCAACCTTGTACATTCCCACCTGTGATGGATGACCCCCAGATTCCCTGATTATACGAATTGTGGAAATCCAGCAGTGTGTCTGAGGTAAAGTGAGGATCCTGTAGACTTCCAACTACAACCTGGTCCATTTCTGCTTAGTTCAGGTAATGGTTAAGCTTTTGTTGTTGTTAGTTAGTTATTTACTTACTTAGTTAATTAGTTAGATAGATGGATAGATAGATAAGTATCTACATACATGTAATAGCATTTGACCAAATCAACCATTATTCCCTCCTTTCCAACTCCTTGTATCCATCCCAACACACTTTCCTTTCAACTTGAAGTGCTCATTTTAGAAACCTTCTTGAGCTCACTTATTGCTTTCAGTATGTGCATTGATGCAAAGCTGTATGCCTGAATAAAACTGACTTCATCTTTCCTAGCAGCTAACAATTGCACATAGTTCTCCACATAATGTGGTTGTTTTGAACCCTGGTTTCCAGTAGAAGCCAGGATTTTTAATGGTGTAATCATGTCATGTAGTTCACAGGTGCTGTGAGCCACCTGTACAAAATCCCTGTTGGGGCCAGAAAGCACTGTTTTGCATCAGTTATCCACACCCTCTGGCTTTCATCAGTTTTTCACATTCTCTTCGGTGATGATCCTTGAACCTTCCTGGGAGAAGCATTTTGTTGGAGATGCTGATATACATATTTACATGTAAGGAAATGCACTCTGTAGTCTTTTATGCTCTATAATTTGATTCTCTGTATTAATGACCATATGCAAAAATAACCTTCTTGGATGAGAATTGAAAAATGTTCTATTTTGGGGATATAAAGTGCATAGCTGGGTAGCTTAATATTGTGTCAATTTCATAGGAAATTGTAGTAGGATTTCACCTATAGTCTGTGTTCTAACGAGTTTCAATTTCTTGGGCTAGTTGATAATACCAGGAATGAGTTTTCTCCTATTGAGTGGATCTTAAGTCTGATCTGAAAGTGGATTTGCAAGTTTTTATGATAAAAGTGAAAGAAATAAGAGAAGTGCTTGGTTACTCCCATAAGATTTGTACTTCTCCTGTGCCTGTTGGGATAGATTCAAAGTTAGGACTTGTGCCATTATCTGCACCTGGATTACCTCATTCAAAATGATTCTTCCTGGCTCTACCCATTTACTTCCAAATTTTTACTTTTCTTTATAGATGAATAATGCCATTTCATTTGTAAATATACCATCTTTTCATTATCCGTTAATCAATTGATGGACATCTAAGCTGTTTCTTTTCCTTGGGAATTGTGGGTAGATCTGAAATTGAAATAGATGAGCAAATATCCCTATAGCAAAATATAGTGTCTTTTGTATCTATGTCCAGGAGTAGTATGGCAAGGTCATATGATAGAAGTGGTTCTGTATTTTTTTTAAAACTCCCACAAATTTCCCTAGTGAACTCTATCAGTTTGCAGTCCCAATAACAGTAAATAAATGTTCTCTC
Source organism: Grammomys surdaster (assembly GCF_004785775.1). NCBI lineage: Eukaryota > Metazoa > Chordata > Mammalia > Rodentia > Muridae > Grammomys > Grammomys surdaster. The sequence continues at coordinate 4,112,062 of NW_021605455.1, read as the reverse complement.
TCCATATTCACACCAGAATTTGCTGTCTCTGGCTGTTTCTCTTAATGATTCTAACAGGATATAATAAAAGATGAACTTGTGAAGTACTTTTAATTTGCATTTCCCTTATGGATAAGGATGTTGAACACTCCCCCCCCCACACACACACACATTTTAGGGGTGATTTTAGAGATGATTTCATTTAATATGTAGCTTGCTTTTGGGAGGATGGCTATTGCAACAACATTAATGCCACAATCCATGAACCCAGGAGGACTTTCAATCATTTAATGTCATCTTCAATTACTTTCTTCAGTGTTTTAAATTTCTATTATGCAGGTCTTTGGCTTCATTTGTTTAAGTTTATTCCTAGGTATTTTTTTCAGTTATTGGAATGGGATTATCCCCTTGATTTTATTCCCAGTTGGTTCACCAGGTTATTTTGTGTATGTTGACTTTATGACTTGCCAATTTGCTTATGTGCTTAACTACTGGAGAAGTTTTCTCATGGAATCCTTAGAGTCTTTAATGTATATAATCATATTGTGTGCAAACAAGACTACTTTGACTTCTATCTTTATCCTCTTTATCTCCCACTGTTGTCTTATTGCTCTAGAATTTGTTTGAATTCTTCTGCCTCTTCCTTGGTCATGATGTGTATGGCTTGTGTATTGTCTTTATTAGGTTGAGATATGCCTTCTGTATCTCTAAATTATCTGGAACTATTGCTGTAAATCATGGTGGATTCCTTAAAGGCCTCTTCTAAATCTAAAAGATGACCATAGAGTTTCTGTCCTTCAATCTATCTATGTAGAGATTACACTTACTAATTTGCATAGAGGTGACTTGATTGTGGTAGATGATCTTTGTGATGTGTTCTTGAATTTAATTTTTAAGTATTCTGTTGAGAAATTTTGGATCTGATTTGTTCAGGTAGCTTGATCTACAATTGTCTTTTTCTCTTGTGTCTAAATATTAATAAAATTCTGATTTTGTAAAAACAATGTGGAAACATTCATTCTTGTTCTATTTTATAAAATAGTTTGAGAAACATTATTTTTAGAATTTCTTTACAAGTCTGAAAAACTGCAGTAAATCTACTGGTGCCTAGAACTTTGTTTATCGTGTGTTTTGTTGGTTGTTTGATTGTTTGATTGGAAGACATTATTTTCATCTTTCTGTTTTATTTTTTAGTAGATTTCAACTTTCTATTTTATTCACTATAGACTATAATATCTTCTTAAAACACTTTACTTGCAAATACTGTAGATATTATCAAACATATATCTCTATTATATCTATATAATTATAATAATGAAGGAATTATATAATATACATAAACATATGCATATATAAAAATAACCCAAAGCAAATAGTAACTTAGGTGAGAAAAAGATGACATGAGATGCTTTTGACAGGTATTAAGCCAAACGATAAGGTTTAAAGATTTGAAAATAGCCCCAATGAGGTCAACCTAGTTCTTGTGTTCAAACACCTTTTGGGGGTGTTATACTCATAGCTGGTCCTCTAGCTCTCATGTTCTTACTTTGGAGACGTATTTCTGTCTTGGGATTCTCCTGCTGCAGCATCCAAGAGATAGCTGGTAGCTGGTCTCTCAGAGATAGCTCTGAAAAGAGAAGCATCTTAGTAACTTCAAATGTGTAAGATCCAAAGTTTTATTCTTACATATTTATTTGAAACATTATCAAACCATAAAATACCCAGCTGTGTCAAACTGTAAATCTTAGATGTTTAACAGGAAGTTGACCAGCTATTCTAAAGTACATCCAAAGGGGTAAAAAAAATTTTACTGTTTTGAGACAGATTCTTTTGTAACATAAGTTAACTTTGAACTTCTGATCTTCTTCACATTGCTTCTCAAGTGCTAGGATCCCAGGCATATGCTTTGTTTCAGAGAAATTATTAAACCATTGCAATACTTTAAAGAACATTTAGGCAATAAGCTACACATCATGCTTATCTAAATATGTAATTTGTATCGCTGTGGCTAAGACATTTTGTTCAATGGATAAAAGAACCTGTGTCATGCATGTACATTAAGTGCGATAAAAATACTGTAAGATTCTATACTGTAATCAGAAAAGGTGTTGAATGTCTTGTCCTTTTTTCCCCTTTTCTTGTATGGCAAAAGAAAAATCTTTTGAAAATCCCTAAAAGCTAGGATAAAAATGATCACACCCTGATAATTCTGTAGTACTACCAATTCAGTTACAAGGATGATTTCTTCAATATGTCAGAGACAATATTCCAGCTTTCTTGAGAACGTTGCTGACAATCACAGTGCAGGAGTAGAGAAACCGTTTCTTCATAGAAGAGTTACCCCAGATGCACACTTCTGCTGCTATCCTTGGCTTACCTGTGTTCAGAGCCACATATACAAATTGGCTCAATTTTGAATGTTCAGCTTCAATTATGACAAATATTTCACAAAGGTCAAAACTTGAGGTCTGTGCCAAAACCTTGAAAATAATGAGCAGCAAATGCCTGCACTCCAAGTTACACCCAGCCTAGAATGCCTTTTATGCTGCTTTACTCTCACTGATTGTGATGGATCTTTAATCTTTAGCTCTTCTCTCTTTTCTCGTCCTCTTCTCTTCTCTTCTCTTCTCTTCTCTTCTCTTCTCTTCTCTTCTCTTCTCTTCTCTTCTCTTCTCTTCTCTTCTCTTCTCTTCTCTTCTCTTCTCT
>NW_021605455.1:4095085-4108977 GCF_004785775.1 Grammomys surdaster | reverse complement strand
TTGGAATAGTGTTTGAAGCACATCCTGGTACTCCTCTGTACTTCACTGATGCCTTTGTGGTCTTCATCGCTCATTTTGTTAGTGCCAGGCTTTCCTGTGCTTCTCTTGGTTTTGCCTGAAGGTTTGACAACATTATTAACCTGCTCAAAGAACTAATTCCCCATCTCATTGTTTCCTTTCATTGTGTTATTTTCATTTCTATTTTTATTAATTTCTGTTCTGCTATTATTTTTCCTAGTCTACTGTTTTTGTTGTTGCTTCATCTTATTCTTCCCAGGCCATAAGGTTCATAAATAACTTGTTTATTTGGATTATCTTTGATTTCTTTAATCTAGGTACTTACCCTTATAAATGTTCCATGTATGATTGCCTTCATTTTATCCCACAGATTTTGTTAGGTCATGATTTCATTTTAGTTCAATTCTAGAAGACTCTAAATGTCCTCTTTCTATTTATACCATGATGTATTCATTATTTAGTAGTGTGCTGTTTAATATTCATGACTGTGTGTATTTTTCTGTATTATTTATTGCTGGTGGTATCTGCCTTAGCCCACTGTGGTCAGCTAAGATATAAGAAGATACTTCAGTTTTCCTGGATTGTTGTGACTTACTTTGGTTTCCCACAAGTCATCTCTTCTTCTCTTTCAGTGATTCTGAATTGGAGGAGTGAAGTCTACCATAATCATTAAAACAAGTTTAAGAGGATGGTATCTAAAGAAGAACATTTGGATACATAGAGTTCAAATGATGGTTTTTAATTGGCACAAACTGGATCAATACATTAGATAGTATTTCCACTGTGTTTTCTAGGTCAATGTTGTAACATAACTTACAACTCAACTGAAATAAAATCCATTCTGGAGAAGTAGTTTATCAATTAGAAAAAGCTATCTATAAATTTCATATAGTTAAGTTTGTTTTTTGTCAAGAGAAAGTAGGACTGTGGTGGGGATTTTCATTTTTTTGTTTGTTTTTGTTGTGTTTTGTTTGTTTGATTGATTTGGTTTTCATTTTAGTTTTCTGATGGTGTTAGGAATTGAGCTCAGGGACTTGCATATCCTAGTCAAGTGCTATCTTACTGACATACACCCCAGCTGCCCCAGTTTTGGTTTTTGAAGAGAGAAGCTCACCAAGTAGCTGAGGATGGTTTTGAATGCACAGTGATACACTTGCCTAGAGTGCTGGGATTGGCATGAGCCACCACACCTGGCACATCTTTAGTCTTTAAAGGTAGGTTTCTTACTGACAACTTCTATCTTTCTGGGCAATTGCAAACAGTATGTGCATATAAATACTGACCAAACTGAAATCCGACCCTAAAGTGAAATTTGCTGGAAGTTTCTGGGGCAGATAATCCAAAACAGCTGTTTATCTCTAAGAACAATAAGGGTGGGGCTGTAAAATGAAGTCAACATTCTTCCAGCTGTAAGTTGGGGGCATAGTAAGCATTGGGGTAGCCAGGGTGGAGGTCAGCAGGTCAGCAGGTTTGGAGTGTCACTGCTTGAAGATTGAGTGTTAGAAACAGTTAAGGTACAGATTTGAGGTACAGATGTGAGGACTCAGAAGACAAGAATTGACTCAGATACATTTGAGTAGTGTATTGTGACTTGAGTTATGATTTGAAGTGAGCTTCATTGGCCTTCATTGATAGGGCTTGTTATTGCTATAATAATAATAATAATAATAAATTATTATTATTAACAATAATAATAATTATTATTATTAATTTATTATTATTATTAATTATCTTTTGAGCTATTTGGAGATATTGGATTTTATCTTTGTTTTTCTTTTAGCTTTTTATTGTTTTTTTTGTAAATTTCATATCACTCACCCAATCCTACTCATCCTCATCATCCTACTCATACTACTCATCTCCCCCTCCCCTCATACTTGCCCTCCACCCTTGCAACCTTCCCCATAAAGAGGAAAAATCTTATAGAAGACATAGCTGGGCACAGCACGTTCCACTATATACCTTTCTGTCCACATTTCTTTGCTTGCATATGTTCATTGCGATAACTCATTTGAAGTCTCTGGCTTATGCTGCACTTTCAATACTGAGACCTCACTGGAGTTTCTTTCAGATATCCTGTTGTTGCCCTGTGTCATGGAGATCCTGTAGTTTTGTATCTATAGGACCAGCCCGTTCGTGCATTCAGCAGTTTATCAAAGGGGTAGATGTTCCCGTGGGCCAATTCAAAGCCCTGGGTTTGGACCTGAAAGGTATTGTGAGCTTGTCAGGTTCTCCTGCTCACATGGCTTACTAATACACATCCATCCCTACCCACACAACCAGGGCTGTGTCTACCCTGCCCAGGTGAGGTGGAGGGCCCGCTCTCCGTAGTGTTACAGCTAGTGAGGGACATGGCCAGTTCTCTTACTCACATGACCTTGGGGACAGCTCTTCTGTCTGCCATAAATGGCAATGGATGAGGAAGGAGAAGAAGACAATCCTGCCCAGGAGACAAGAGGCAGGGTTAACTCTCCTGATCTCATGCCCTAGGAGTTGGGTCATTAGAAACCCCAATATTCAGGGCCAGCTCTACTCTGTTTCCCAGGCAAGGTGCAGGGCCTGCCCTCTTGAGTGCTGCAGCAGGTGAAGGGGTAGGGGCAGTTCTGCTTTCATGATGATGACCAGGGTGCCAAATCTCCATCTCTCTGTTGGTCAGGACAAAAGAGAAGAGAGGGGAATCTCTCTTACTGATACAACCACACTGGGGAGAGGAGGCAGGGTTGGCTCTTCCACTTTCATGCACTTGAGAATGGCTTGCCCTCAATCCCCACCTCCATGGTCAGGTCTTCTATGCTGGATAGGGGTTGTTTTGGTTTTTACTCTCCATGCAGATGGTAGAAATTTAAGTCATAAAACACTTCTATAAAAAACAACAACAACATGAGGATTACAGGAAAATGCTTTCGTTTCTGTCATCTCAACTATGTGGCATTTAAAATCAATTACTAACCTTTTTAGTGACTTTTAACTTTTAAACATATCTCTCTATAGTTCTTGAAGACTAAACTGGGATATTACAATAAGCGTTTGTCTCCTATAACTTAACAAAAATTTTTTCAGAACTTGTAATCCCCTATGTCTGAACTTCTATGTCAGGATGTAATTAATAGATTCTAACCATGTGGTGATATTTAAGCTGAGAAATAGGGGGACTCCATAGGAAGACCAGCAGTCTCAACTAACCTGGACCCCTGAGATCTCTCAGACACTGAGCTACCAACCAGGCAGCATACATTAGCTGGTACAAGACCCCTGACACGTATACAGCAGAGGACTGGCCTCAGTGTGAAAAGATGCACCTAGCCCTTGAGAGACTTGAGGCCCCTGAGAGTAGGGAGACCTGGTGGATGGTGGGGTACATCTTCTTAGGAACAAGGGTGGAGGAGGAATGGGATGAGGAACTGTGGGAGGGTGGAACAGGAGGGGGTAATGACTGGACTATAAAAAAAAATAAATGTTTTTTTTTTTAAAAGGCAAACTTGAAGAACGCTCTGAAAGGCTTTAAAGTGGCTTTTCTGTTAAGTGTGTGGTACAAGTGACTCAGGAGCACAGAAAACTCATGTCCAACACTTTGTATTTGCTGCCACCAGACACTTGTCATGACTTTCTTATTTGAACTTTGTGTTTGTTTTCAGTGCTATGAGCCTTCAGGACTGCACCAGAGTCCACATGGCCTTTATATGGTGACATATTGGTTCTTATTTCATTTGGGGCTATAGATAAAGATATGTGTGCATATCAATATTCATATTGACTTGGTGTTGGTCATACAATCACTTGCAATCTTGTGAACGTGTGCAATAAAACAGAATTTTACATTAAAAAAAATGAGAGAGGAGGGTGGTCACTCCCTAGTGTTAGGATGGAATGCTTTGTATGTATCAGTTAGAACTATTTGATCTTTGATGATATTTGGTGCTATTGCTTCTCTCTTCATTTATGTCTTAACAATGAGTCCACTGGTGAAACCAGAATGCTAAAGTCACCTAATAATAATTAATATGTTGAGGTCAACCTGTTACTTTATATTTAGTAGCTTTGTTTTATAAAGTTGACTATGTCAGAATTTGTTATATACATGTTAGGACTGCAATGCTTGTTTTTGGATCAATCAGTATGATGGGACCTTCTTTATCTCCTCTGAGTAGCACTGGCTTGATGTTCATTTTGTCAGATATTTTCTACTTGGTTCCTGGTTCTATTTAGTTAATATAATACTTTGCCAATCAATTTGCGTCAAGCTGGTTTCTATTGAAGTTACCTGTAAAGTGTGTCTCTTGAAGTCAGCAAATGATGGATGCTATTTTAATTCCATCCTGTTGCCTGTGACCTTTGACTAAGGATTTGAGGCCATTGATGTTCAAAATTATTATTGAAATATGTGAATTAATCCTGCCATTTTTAAATTTTATGGTCATAGGATTTTTTATTTGTTTCTGGTGGTGTTTGTTTGTTTTGTGTGTGTTTGGGTTTTTCTTCCTTTGTTTAGCTATTGAGCCAACATCCATTGTCTTTCAGAAATGTTACTACACTGATCAAGCCTGTCTAGTTTGTTAAGACTCTATAGGAAAATAAGCTGTTATTCTAGTATGCCTGCCTTTGTGTGTGACTTGATCTTCCTTGTATCTTTTAATATTATTTCTTTAATTTGTATGTTTACAAATGATTTGATCATTCTATGACACAGAGAATTTATTTTGTGGTCCTGCCAAATTGGCATTCTATGTTCCTCTTGTACCTTTATAGGCACCTCATCTCTTAGATCTAGAAAGTTTTCTGCTATGACTTCATTGAAAATATTTTTTGGGCCTTTAACCTAAGTTTTTTACTCCTTCTTCTATGCCCATTGATCATGGGCTACATCTTTTTCTAATGTTGCATTGTTCCAGTGTGTTCTATTCAGGGCTTTTGTAGATGTATAATTTTCTATGAATGAGACATCCAATTGACTATCTGATCCTCAAACTTTTATGAACTATCTTCCACTTGATCCATTCTATTGGTAAGGATTTCCATTGAGTCTTTTTAAAAGATTGTTTTCTTTATAACTTCTCTCTTTATTAAATTTTATTTTCATTTCTTGAATTATTTTCCTTGTTTTATTCAGTTAATTTGTGCTTTCTAGAACATAATTATAGTTGCTATTTTGAAATCATTGTCTTCTGTGTCATCCTCAGGGAACATTACTATGATATACTAATTTTTGTTTGAACTGCATTGTCTTGTATTTTGGTCTGTTTGTGTTTTGTGATGGGACTTAGACATCTGGGGTTATGTCAACAGCACTGCATTTTGATGTGTATATCTTACTCACAATTTTGAATGGACATTTGTATCTCTATGTGATGTCACTCCAACTGGTCAGGCTTTAGATCAATGAGTGATGTTTGAGGCTCAGATTGGGGGGGGGCATTCAGTGTTGATATTTGATGTGTGCATTCAAATATCAGCAGTTTTCCTAACTCCTCTAGGGCAAAGAATGACTTCTGACCACATAAATGAATGGTCAAGTTATCATATCCTGTAGAAGATATATGAGGCTCTGCACATGAATTGCAGGTGGTAGAGGCTCAGTGGTGGCATTGGGTAGTGCTACATGTGACAGACATGCATGGCCTCCTCTAGTTCTTCAGATGGCAGGGGCAAGTGTTTGACTGGTGTTATCTGAGAGAGACACACAGTTGTTCATAATGCTCAGGGGTCGTGGGTAGAGTTCAGGTTTGTTATCAGAGTCACCTGAGAGATGCACAAGGTTCTGAGCATATTCTTTCAGTGGTAGGAGCTAGGGACACAGAGAGAGTAGGACAGTACTACCCATGGCTGATGCACAGCTCAGTGTGTGATGTTCAGGTGTCTTGAGCTCATGAGATGTTAGTGGTCTGGGATCCTTTCTTACACAATAGTGTATATATAACCATCAACATTCTCACATGTACACACACACACACACACACACACACACACTGACAAATGCACATCTCCTCACCTTTCTGGTGAGAACCCATTAGAAAAACGCTTTTTGAACACTGAAAAGGTGAGCCAGGGGGCAGGCCATCAGGAGGTTATTTTGTGGGTTGGTTTAATTTATGGGGTTTATTTGTATCCTCTACAGTTCAGCAGGAAACTTTGTAAATGATGTTCGCAGGCACTAAGCTGTGATAACTGAACTGATGAGTTAAAGACTTGACTGAACATTTAATGTTGCTTATTAAATAATTATGATGAGGTTTGATGAATGGCTCTGATTCCCTGAACTTCCAACTGAGATTTTCAGCATGAGTTTCATTAAACAGAGGAGGATGGCGCCTGCTGCAAACCAGCTGCAAATGATCTGGTGAGACATTTTAACTGGAAACCTTCAAATGTGAATAATTCAACCTATCTTGGTCGATTTTTCTCGGTCTTAACACCAGTATTTCATTTTCATTTGATGATGAAGTGGAGGCAAATCATACCGTATCTTTGGGGCTTTCTAAAAGATCACCACAAGCTACTCCATATGTAATTTATGAAAACTTAATCTATATTCTTTGTGCCATGAAGAAACCTATTCAACTAAAAAATAAAAGTCTTATCCTGTTATGTCAATCATCTCATAAGAGTATACTAGGTAACAGATGCCCAATGCAGAAGAACTTAGAAACATAGCAACTTATTAACACTACCGTTTCAGAGCCAAGTTTGTTCACTACACAGGACATACCTTTGAAATACCCCCATATATTGTGAAAAGTACTTACTAGATCATTCAACAATATAATTTCAAATAAGGAAGCTTTAGAAATGCATGAGTTTCATACTATATCTTAAACATTTTAAGCAGCCATATGTTAGGTTGGTGACAAATACAATTTATGTATATACTTACCATTCACATTTGTGGTTTTGTTGTTTAAAGTTTTTATAAAGATCATGCTAAATTTCTCCATAGTGAGGGTGGGAAAGTAGTCTGCCACTTGAGGGGAAGATCACTGGAATTAGTGACAAGCAGGCTACTTTCAGAGAGCAAGCAGAATATGGCAGTTAAGTGTGTGGGTTCTAGAACTGTACTGGCTGGTTTTGTGTGTCAACTTGACAAAAGTTACAGTCAACAGAGAAAAAGGATCATCACTTGAAAAAATGCTTCCATAAGACCCAACTGTAAGGCATTTTCCCAATTAGTGATCAATACAGGAGGGCCTAGCCTACTGTGTTTGCCATCCCTGGGCTGATGGTCTTGTATTCTATAAGAAGGCAGACTGAACAAGCCAGAAGAAGCAAGCCACTAAAGAGTACCTTCCACATCCTCTACATCAGATCCTGTCTCCAGATTCCTGCCCTGCTTGAGTTCTGGTCCTGACTTTCCTAATGATGGACTGTGATCTGGAAGTGTAAGCCAAATAAACCCTTTCCTCCCCAGTTTGCTTTTGGGGGATGATGTTTCATCACAGCACTTAACTAATTTAGTCTCCACATCAAATCTCACACCCCATGCTGTGGGAAGGAACTCATGTCTGGTGCCTGTGAATCAATGTCTTAAGCATCTAAACCTATTTGCCCCATCTGAAAGAGAAAACTCTTGAACCCTGTGTGTGTTCAAGCTGGAAATTATTTGATTCAGGTAATATCTCTCTGGTGTAATATAATTTTTACTTATTAAGGATATTTAGTTCATTTATATTTTTATAAAACTAATTTTAAATATTTTAATGTGAGACCTCAATGCAGAACACATCATACAATTTGCTAAATTTCCAGTGGTTTAGAAACACTGACTAAACTTATTCTGATTTCCTGACTAATAAAAAAAATTGACTTGACTGAGTGACTAAATTTGATTTCTCTTTATGTTAATCCAAAACTAGTTAAGAGGATTTAAAACATTTGCAGGATCTCAGTAAGTTGTTCAAGCTGCTCCCAAACTTGCAATCCTCCTGCCTCAGATCCCAGGTAGCTGATATTTCAGCATGTGCCACACCACATCTCTGCTTATTGTTACTCATTTTTCAATTCACAATTATAGAGAGTTGCTTTCTTCAGTTATGTAAATCACACATTGTAGCTTAATTTTATCTTTTAGTTTTTGACCAATGCGGGGAAATCTTCCTTTTTCAAGAGCCCAGTTTTATGCCTGGGTAGTAGTTCCAAGGATTTCTTTTCTTTTGCACACATTATTCACAATTTATGCAATCACAGATGAGCAGCTCCTGTTATTTGATGGGTGGGTCTCATAGGAACTTCTGTATTCTACTTGGTTGGGAACTTGTTTGATCATGTCTTAGAGAAAAAAATACTGTTAGAAAAACACAAATAAGCATAGTAATGTCCACACATGCTCATTGAAGGTGGTGAAATGTGATCAAACTGCCAGTTTGAATTATTTAATAAATATCATGCTAGCATATTCTTCAACTCATGATAGGTTAAATGGAGCACTTTTGTCCCTCACTCACTACTATATCTTTAATAAAACAAAATTAAATTAAAACATGGGTACAGTCTATAACAAGTATAGAGTATGTATTTCCTGATCCAAACACTGACTCTGTTTATACTCTTTAGCCAAGATCAAATCAAAGAACAAATAGAAAGCAAAAATATCCAACGTATGGTGATGTTGCATCAAGTGGGGGGGGGAGAATTTATGTAGCTTAGATTATACAGACAGCAATAATAATACAATTCTTCCCCAGAGCTACTGTGTGAGAAGCACTCACACTGACATACTAGTAAAAAGACCAGGAAGTAGATAGAGTCATAACTTCAATGAGATTACTTAAAATTTTGAGGCATACCTCAATGCCTTCCTGGAAAGCTGGCCAGTTCTCCCTTTGAAGAAAGGCATCAATCTTGCAAAATGTAAACACCATGATTAGTGAAAGCAAGCCAAACCTTATCATTTACTTCCATATTCCACTTTGACCAAATATCGTATCACATAATAAAAAGGTCTCATAAACCAAAACTTCCCTGCCGCATTCTTATCTGAAAGATAAGAGACTTTGGCAGCCACAGTGGGGTACTGTCGGAGGAGTAAAAAGCACCAGAGAAAGAATCCAATTGACTAAAGAACATATTGTGCCAATAATTGTAAGATTCCAGTTGCCAAAATAACTATGACATCCAATAGACAACAATAAAGCATTCCAAGTTTTATTCCTATCTAAGAGTTGTGGGCAAGCCCTTCAGTCTTCAGGCAAGCAATAGACAGACTTCAGGAGCATTCAGATCATATTCCCTATTTGCTCTTTTTAAAGCACAGCAGTCAGACAAAGGGAATAGTTGTTTTCATTTTACAGGGTTCTCCTGTACATGATAGCCTGGTGGATACTGTTTTTTAAAGTTTGGGGAGCATGGGGAAGGCGTGGTACATTTCTTCTTCTGAACTAAAATATCATGTTTACAGGCATAAAGAAGAAAGTCTTTATAAAGTGCTCTCTATAAGCAGATAATCACCTCACATTCATGTTGGCATGGTGGATGGGAGGCAGTACAAGTGTATTGACTACTGTCATGGGACAATGACCATCGAACATGCCTTACCCCATGAATATTCTCATGGTTGATCTTAATGGACAGGCCACATAAAATTTTCAGTCATGGTGAAAAGGAAAAATGCATTGTTTTCCTATTTTTGTGGCAGTGATTTGTCATACTTTGGCTTGGGATGTTCTTATTTCCTTTATTGACTATTCTGTGGCCACAGCACAGACTATTAAGAGTTGAACTTGGGAATGACAAGCCTGGCAAGAAGGCAAGAAGCCCAGAGATCAGAGATTGAAAAAAAAAAAGGCATCTGAGGTCTAACTCAGAAATAAAACTCTGTCCCACTCTAACCCAAGTCTCCCATTTGGATTAATCTAACTTCCAGAGTTCCTGGAGATGTTTAGACCTTAAGTTCCTTCATTTACCACAGTTGAGTAGCCATGGTCAGTATTGATGCTACTTTGAGCCCAAAATTAATGTTCTTGGGATTTACCTTTGAAATTAACTCAGTAATAAATAACACTCCCAATTGTAGCCACCTCTCCACAAAAGCATCAATTTTCCCCTTACAGATATTTGAACATTTACTCTAAACACACACACACACACACACACACAGACTTACTCTAGTATAACTGATGTAAAAATTGTACAAATGTATTTATCAGTGAATATTGTATATACATATATATATGAGTAGACTATACATTTTTGTTCAGAAGAATACAATCTATCCATTTTATTCTATTTAAAAATAAGGTGTGTACCCATAATCAGACATTTTATTAAACTATGATACTATTTTGATACTATTTAATCTATTTAGTAGTGATATAATGACAATTTCCATTTGTAAAAATCATTTAAATCTCCGGAAGACCATCATCCTTTTGTAGAATATTGTTAAAAAAAACAGCCTAAATATTTTTACATGAAGAAAATAATAATGTATGATAATATGAATAAAGATAATATGAATAAAGAGTAGTAAAAAGCCTAAATACCTCATAAATCTTTGAAACAGAAGAGGGTAGACAGTAACCCAAAAAAGAAGTAACAATTTCCCTCTCTCTTAATCCCCCTGTCCCCCCAGCAACACAGGGAAAGTGACTCTTGATCCTTATTAGCATAACATCAGAATGTTATGCTACATCTTCCCAGTTAGGTAACTGAAGTGTAGGAAAGAGCCTCTGCTCATGGAAATGAAAGTGTTAAGTAGGCTTTGAATTGAATTTAAACCATGAGACAGAATTGATGCATCTCCTTTATTGTTCAGAAGCCAATAGAAGCTCCTGATCCAATCCATTCCATTTATTTCTGTCATGCTGAGCTAAAGGATAGAGAGCTTTCTTACTCTAATAAGTGAATAGCCCTGCCTCCCTCATTGCTGCTGCATCTTTGCTGACCTATATTTCTCTCATATGGATGGATCACCGCTACTGAGTTCGACAGACGCTATAATATCATTATGCAAATGCAGGCTCCGAGCCACTTAGGAATCTCATGGACTGATCACTTCATTATCAGCCTTATCAGAAAGTACAAGAGAATTGTGTTCCATACTCAATGAGATGAGAACATAATTTAAATGAAGTAGTTTTCTGTCTGACTATTTGGTGGCTACAGTGGCAGAGGAGGAGGGCTGGTCATAAAAGCCTGAAGGCAATAGACACTGCAGGGCAGAGGGACTGCTGAGCTCGCTTCCTGTGCTCTGCCCTCTTCTTTCTTGCAAATAAGAGCTGATGATATGACACCAGGCAGCATGTGCTTTGTTCACCTGCTGTCATATGCCCTTAAAAAGTGTCTGCCTTAGAATAGAAGCAGTTTAGCTTTATGCCTGGAGAGGCAGGTTGTTTAGAAAAATCTCTCAAACCTTAGGATCAGAAGACCTGGATTCTGCAGACTGGGATCATGGCGAGATATTGAATATTTTACATTATTCATTTTTTAAAAAATCAGTTGACCTATTTAGAGCTCTTATCTATAAAATCAGGTACTTAATGAAGTCTGTATTTAAGTATTTAAAGACCCTCTTAGCAATAATGTTCTTCTCTTACCTGGAATATTAATTTGAAATGATTTGTCAAGTTTTTTGTATAAATATAAAAATGACCATTGATAAAACACGGCTATATTAAATCACACAATTGGCAGATATCCCAAGTTTCTATTAAAATGGTACATATGAAAGTGTAACTTTCATACTATAGATTATAAGTGTAATATGGTGTTACTATTACTAACAAATTAAGAGCTAACAATCACCTGGACATCTTATAACACTGACCACCATGTGCTGGGACCCTGGCCTAAGTACTCAGGTCCTGGGTTTATGTCTAGCCTACAGTACACTCTCGGATGTCTTTTTTCCTGGAAATGTTCTACATGCATAGACAATTACCCATTTGTCATCACATCTAGTTAATTGTATTGTGATATAAATAACACAATATATATCACAATACTGTAATATAAATAACTGAGATCAACCATCATGATCTGATGTCTCCTGTTGGAAATATAGTTGTGCCAGACTGTAGACATCTTGGGTTTGGCCACATCCCCAGAACCCAGGGCCCTGACAAGCGGTCCCATCTCCATTTAACCTATACCATCAGTCATATAAGACACAGGTAGAAGGCGTGAGTAACAGGCCTCTGTCTCGAGATTTACATATCAATGAGTTATCTAAAGGTGGGGGGAGAGACATAGCTAATTAAGTTATCCCCTCCCTAGTCCTTCCCATATAAAAGAGCTCCTCCTGGCATTTGGCGGAGGTGCACACATATCCAGATATAACTATCATCATGGACAATAAAACTTTCATCTTGGACTCCACGTGTCTTTTGGGCCTAGGACTTTCTCCTGTATGTGGGAATCTGCCTGCAGAAAGGCCTCCCTGACAGCACCGTTTCGGTCTGCGGGCCGCCTGCGCCTGAACCCCAGAGGGCCGCTTCCACTGCTGCTCTGGGACTCTTCCACAGCGCCACCCATGGATTGCTGTTGTGAGTCGCCCCCACGTGAGTTTTGCCTCTTTACATTTGTCTTCAGCTCGTGGCAATTAGAAGAAGTAGACACTACCTTTTGTTTGTTTACATGTGCCATAGTCACTAAGCACAGAGTGCCTGGCATATAGCACAGGTTAAAGTAGACCAGATGACAGAATCCTCTGGACAGGGAGTTTGGTAAAGATTGCTCCATACATGAGGGCTGTGAGAAGTGGACAGTGTCCTGAAAGAAGGCTCCAAGAGTTGCCTGTTGGAGAAATTGATCTGTTTTTCCTTAGGCCAAATTTCATCATGTCTTTTTTTTTTTTTAATTTTTTTATTGGATGTTTTATTTACATTTCATATGTTGTCCCCTTACCCCATCCCCCACCCACCCAGGAACCCCCAATCCCCTCACACCTCCTCCTTCTTCTTTGTGGATGTAACCTCTATCTACCCCCCCACTCCCACCTCCCCACCCTCAAAACTCCCACCCCCTGGGGCGTCCAGCCTTCATGAGGTCAAGGATCTCATCTTCCACCTGTGCCCAGCAGGGCCCTCCACTCTTATATATTCAGCTAAGGCCCTGGATCCCTCCATAAGTGCTCCCAGGCTGGTGGTTTAGACCCTGGGAGCTGTGGTTGGTTGGTATTGTTGCTCTCCTCATGGGGCCACAAATCCTTTCAGCTCCTTCAGTCTTCACTCTAACTCCTCCATTGAGAACCCCATGATCACTTCAATGGCTAGTTGTGAGCATCTGCCTCTGAATATGTCAGACTCTTGAAGACCTCTGAGGAGACATCCATATCAGGCTCTTATCAGCATGCACTACCTGACTTCCACATCAGCATCTACCTTTGGTGACTGCACATGGGATGGATACTCAGGTGGAAAGGTCTTCAGACGGCCCCTCCTTCAGTTTTTGTCCCTCGCTTTGTCTCCATATTTGCTCCCTTGAGTATTTTGTTGCTCCTTCTAAGAAGGACCGAATCACCCCTACTTGGTCTTCATTCTTTATGGACTTCATGTGGCCTGTGAGTTGCATCTTGGGCATTTTAAGGTTCTGGGCTAATATCCAATAATCAGTGAGTGAATACCATGTGTGTTCTTTTGTGATTGGCTTACCTCACTCAGTATGATAATTTCTAGTTCCATCCATTTACCTAGGAACCTCTCAAATTCATTGTTTTTAATAGCTGAGTAATACTCCATTGTGTAAATATACCACATTTTTTTAATCCATTCCTCAGTTGAAGGACATCTGGGTTCTTTCCAGCTCCTGGCTATTATAAATAAGGCTGCTATGAACATAGTTGAGCATATGTCCTTATTATATGTTCGAGCACCTTCTGGGTATATGCCTAGGAGTGGTATAGCTGGATCCTCGGGTAATGCTATGTCCAATTTTCTGAGGAACCGCCA
>NW_021605455.1:4045094-4085085 GCF_004785775.1 Grammomys surdaster | reverse complement strand
TCATGTTTTTGATTCACAAAGTCCTGCATTTTAAAATTTCTTTTAATTGGATATATTTCATACAGTATATTTTGATCATGTTTTCCCATCCCCCAACCACTCTCAGATCCTCATTACCTATGCTCCCAACTTTATGGTCATTCTCTCCCCCTTCCCCTTCCCTTCCCCCTTCCCCTCCCCTTCCCCCATCCCTCTCCCTCTCCCTCTCCCTCTCTCTCTCTCTCTCTTTCTCTCTCTCTCCTTCTTCTCCCCCTCCCCCCTCTCTGTCTATCTCTCTCTTCCTCTCTTTCTAATTAACAGATACAAAATTCAGTTTTAAGGATCTACCATTAGACAACAGCTTTGAACAATGGTACAGAATGTAAAGTTTGCACTTAGTCTTTTAAGTTGAGAAACAATTCTACTGAAATTGGAAATGCTTATATCAGATAAGGATTTGCACATACTGGCTTCATGTCAGAGAGACAAGAAATCACCATAGAAAGCCAGAAAGGTTTCAACCATTTCCATAGATTTATGTCAAACTTTCAGTTGTAGTACTTAGAGTCCACTGGCTTGTCTCAACTGTTTTTCAGAATTCTAAAGCAGAAACATTTATAGACACATAAAATATTTTATTCAATAACTGAGTAAAAGAGCAAGCCAAGAGGTAGCATACAGTTTAATTCCTTTATCTTCAGGTCACAAAGTTGAATTTGGATATAGTGGCACACATCTATAATCCTAGAATTTGTAAGGACAACTCATGAAGATTTTGTGTTTGAGGCTAGCCTTGGATACAAACAACAAAATGACAATAAGGCAGAGTGTTTGACATTGAAGAACATACAATTGTCATATGTCACCCTTTGACAAAAGAAATGAAAATGAGTAATGCTAGAAAATTCCTTCATAGATTCTCAAATTAAAATCACGGTCTCCCTGCTCTTAGTCTATCATAGGTATTCCAACAACTCCAAATATGGGATGTCAAAGCTCTTAAAAATCCCTTACCAGGACTCATCCCATCACTCTGCAAACAATTGTTAGATTCCAAACATGTGCCAAAGCTTCTGCCCAAACTCTAGTGGTATGAGAAGATTAATATACTGTGATTCCTATCCTGTGGATTCCTAAAATTTCACATAACAAAAAATTCATCAATATTACACACATACACACTCACACACAAACATACACACTTCATATAGTAGTAGGCTGCATCCCAGTTCAGCAGGAGATCCACATATCTACCACTAAATGTGTTATAATGCAATTGTAGTTTAGTCTGAATGGCTAGCTCCACAGGACTTTTTTTTAGGAAGATACACATTTTTAATTTGCTCCAAAATGCTAGGGAAATACAAATGATTTAGTAGCTTCTACAAGTAGGATTCTAAGGCTTAGAATATGTGAGATTGACTCCTATATTTCCATGGAAATAGCAACTTTATGATCATATCCCTAGAAATTTCCATCCTTTAGAGGGTTCTGAATATGAAGCTCATAGAAGCATCTTGTGTTTTTGAGCATATCACACTAGGCTTCATTGTGCTAGGGTATCGAGGGTACGGAAGATGGGATATCCTCCATGTTAATTTCCTACATATCTTGTGGAACCTTGCAAGATATCATATCGGTTACTGTAAATTCAAGAAAATACACATAAATATTAGTCAAAGAAAGGAAGTAATTGATCTCTCAAGGAAGTAAGTCTCTAGTTGGACTTAAGGCCTCCTGTATAAGAGGAAAATCATGTCTGGTACTGAAAATCTATGGCAACTACATAGAGCTAATGAAAACTACAACTGCTACTTTACTAAACCAACATTAATTTCTAATTACATTCAAATATTTATCCTTACAAGTATACATAAGTATAAATCTTACCCTTCAAAGTAGCAATAGTTGAAGACCATTAAGAAAAATGCAATAAATCAAAATACAGAGAACAAATGATTGTGTGGTACACAGCTCCAGCAGAGTTATCTACAAGACTATGCAAGTAACTAAAGCTTCAGGAACATCTTGAGAAAGGAAGTGTATATACTTAAATATCCTGGGAGGAGAAGTACAATGTGAGCTTTTGTCTCCTAGAAATGTTAGGGAAGTTACATTTATGATATCTTAACATGATAGTGTAATGAGCATCTAAAAAAAAGAGGATAGACATGCTAACATGAAAGGGAGGAACTTCATGGAACCCCAACCTTAGACAACGTAATTCAAAGAAGAGACCCTGTACAAGCCACACAGAAATTCTGAGATTGGGAAATAATCATCCCAGTAAAAATAATAGCATTTGGATATCCAATACCAAGCGGTCAGCATGAGGTCATCTATATGTAGAATATTACACAGACTGAGAAGTCTGTTCTTATATACTTATGAATAAATCCACTACAAGTTAAGAGAAGAGGCCATTAATTTGACACAGAGAAAGAAGTTAATTTGGAGGAAGAAAATGTAAGGGGAAATTATGTAATTATGTTTTAATTTCAAAAAGCATTTTAATACTCAGTGAGTGTAACAAAAAGCACAAGAAAGCATCATCACAGACTCAACCCAAAAGAAGAAAGAATATTAAAAATGGAAGACAGGGTCAAGGAAATACTACACAAACTATACAATAAGAAAAAATTAACTAGCCTGCCCATAACTTCCAAGAGTAGTGGGATACTATCAAACGAGTGAACTTAGAATTCCATGGAATAAAGAAAGCAGATCAAATAAGTGCTGGAGGCATATAAAATCTCCACAATGAATTAATTATATCAGAAAAATTTTCACCTGTAGAGAACACAATGGACATTGAGATGTAAGAAAAAAATTTAGAACCTAAGAGAAGTGACCAGAGAAGTATTGATTCACAACAAAGTATTGATACAAATCAAATACATCAAATCAAAAAAATAAAAAAAAATCAAAGCTGTAAGTGAAAAATGCCAGTCAACTACAAAGGATAACAACAGAATAATGTTAGATCTCTCATCAGAAATTTGAAACACTTGAAAGCATGGAATGATGTGATTAATCCCTAAAAGTAAATAACTATAAACTAGTGACTCTATACACAAAACAAATGTCTTTTAAGATAAACTGTTTAGTATCAAACATTCAACTCTGAAAACATAGATACAGGTAACAAGTTCTATGTAGTAGTAGTAGTAGTAGTGGAAGGAGTAGTGTGTGTGTGTAAGGACATATATGCATGTCATAACAATTAGTGAAGAAAAAGCCATCAATTTGAAGAAGAGTTGGGAAGAGCATGTATAAAGGTTTGGAGGAAGAAAAAGGAATAGAGAAGTGTTGTAATTAAATTATAATCTCAAAAATAAAACAAAAATTTACTATGAAATAAGAGATCTCAAGACAAACATAAACTAAGGCATTTATTGATAACAAAACTAGCACTTCAGAAGATAATTCTAAGAGAATATACATTGAGAAGAAAGAAAAGCCATCTCAAAACACCAGCACAGAAAAGAAATAAATTCCATGAGAGTAGAAGATAAGCGAAGGGGAGCAAGGTTGTGTCCATCATGTACTCTACAGGAAACTATCAATCTCTCACTCTAACATAAGGGAAGGACAAAAATAGAAATGATCCAACTAACAACCACAGGAAACAATAAAATTGACAGCAATTAGTAAGCATCTTTCAATAATAGCCTGAAATGTAAATGACATTATTTCACTAACAAAGTCTTGTTGGCTGGGTTAAAATAGTTATCTAACCTTTTGTTCCAAGAAGCACATGTACCCTGGTAAAGGAAACCAAAAACCAACAGTCAAGAGATGGAACTTAGGTTTTGAAGGGACTTGAGGCTGAAAGCCATCTAGGAAAGCTATTCTGATATTTGAGAAGTAAACTTCAAACCAAAATTATGCAGACAAACTGAAGAAGCCCACTACATATCAATAAAAATAATATCCAGGAGGAATACATTCAAACTACAAATATGCATTGTTGAATATTGAGGCTTTCAGTTTTACACATAAAATACTAACTACATTATTAGATATTAAAGGTCTGATAGTACTTGAATAATAGTGAATGGTTTCAATACTCCATTTTAATTTTAGACAGAACATCCAAACTAAGAGTCAACAGTGATTTCTCATATTTGAACTACCTTACAGATCAAGAGAAACTAACAGCTGTCTACGGACTATTCCATGTACAACGGTTATATTTCATTGTCAGCATAACTGAGTTGAAATCATGAAGGGGACACAGCTCTGAGCATCCCTTTCAGTGTTTCCAGAGACCTTTAACTGAAGTTGCAGACTCAAGTAAATGTGAGTGGAAACCATCCTACTGGCTTGGGTTCCTGGCTAGATGAAAATTGAATAAAGAAGAAAGTAACATGAACATCAGCACATCTCTCTCTGTTTCTGACTATAGATGCAACTAAGCAGTCACCTCAAACCCCAAATACCATGCATTTCCCACCATGAGAGGCAGATGCATTCTTCATCATAGTGGGCTGTTCCCTCAAACTATTGGTAATAGTACACTATTTCCTCCCATTTTTTTATTCTTTGAAAATTTCATGAATCTTTATACTATTAATCTTAATAATATCTGTGCCCCATTCTCTCCCTCTGGTATGCTCTGGCCTCTCTCCCCAAGGTATCTCTCTTTTCTCCCCAAGTTCAATTAACATTTCCCATATGTCATGTCTAAGAGGATATCCACTTGGTATTGAGAGGATAGTAGTATCAGTGGCTACCCCTTAAAGAACAGTGACTCACCCTCCAGCAGAAACTATTCACTGTCAACAACTACTCAGCTGACATGGGGCCTTGGACTTTTCTCTCAGTGCTAGCAATTTTACCTAGCTTAATCTTATGAAGTCATGTGCAGCTAACCATTGAAGTGAAAATTTCTGGTTTCTTCAGAAACTCAGTTTTGCCATGTGATGTTTTCCTGGAAACTGTCTTATGAGAGGATGTTTTTGCTCAAGCAGACATGTGGGAGGATATTTTGTTGAGAACAGACACAGGTATTTCTGGAAGCAGCCTGAAAAGGGGCATGTGATATTTTGCTGGAGCAGACACTAGAGAGAACACATGATGTTAGGAAATTGTATAATTATAAACCAACAGACAGTGGATGATGCTGTGTGGTATTAATTCACCTTGCTGTTTTTTGTTGGTCTTTGCTGACAATGCTATGTGGTATTGGTTCACCTTTCCATTCTTTGTTAATCATAGTTTGTGGTGATTTTGTAGAGAGAATGCACCAAAGTACTTCTAGTGGGGTTCCAGCAGCTTCTTGCCACTTCTACAGACTTGGGCCAATGGCAGAGCCTCACAGTTTCCTAGATGTAATGCCACTGCTGATTTGTGACTGGTGTTTGCATTGGATCAAACTACCGCTGCTGGTTTGTGTGAACTGAACTGCTGATATCCTGACAACACAGGTTGGATTCACCCCCAAAATTATATCTAAGTAGGTCCACATCCCCTCATACATTTTAACCTTTCCTTTCCACAGCCTCTGCTGGGTGCTGGGCTAGAAGGGAACTTAAAGCATTTAAATACATTAACTGAAGTAGGTTTGGAAAAATAAGCCTACAAACCATAGGTGTTGTGAGTTCATCTATGCACCAGCTATGTTATATCCAGAGGCTAACATTTCATAGCATGCCTCAGCATCCTTCAGGTCTTACATTCTCTCTGCTACTTCTTCCAAAGCATTCTCTGAGTCTTGGTAAGTGGTCAATACAGTTGTTTCATTTATGACTGAGCACACAGTAACACTCATTCTCAGCCCTCTGAACAGTAGCGAGTCTACACTAACTGCTATCTTCTGCAATAAGAAGATTCTCTGCTCAAGGTTGAGAGGAACATAGATATGTGGGTAAAAATATAAATATTTATAAATCAATTTGAAAACATGACCATCCAGCAAAACAGCATCAAAAGATACCTCCCTTGGACCTATGATTTCCCTAGCCATGGGTTTTGACTATGTTGACAGTACAAACATGAATTCCGTCCTATAGAGTAAACCTCAAAGCCAATCAAGGAAGCAGCTGTTTATCACCATAAACATTATGGTCATTTTTGCACTCATAGTTTATATCTTACCTGGTAGGTCACATTTACAGCAGCAAGGTCTAGAACTGTGTAAGACCACTGATCTCTTCTCCCCCAAGTAGCCTGCTCAGCATCTTCCAGTATTATGCAAACCTACCAGCAGGGAGAGGGTTTTCTGCTTATAGTTGATCTCTCTGTGTGCTGCATCCAAAGTGAACAGTGTCTTAAGTATTATGGTCTTACTATCTAGTTATGGTGGGCAAACCACAGTATCTGTGTTGATGATTTGAAGGTCCCTATGACTTCTAGACCAATAACTGGTATGGAGGTATCTCATGACTGACACTGAGATTTACATGTAATTAGCTCATGGACTGTGGGAACAACACAGTTCACCCATGTGTGGTATCTGTTCAAACTCCATTTCTGTTGTTATTATAGTTTTTATAAGCTTATAAACTAGTGGGGTTTCATAATGCTTCTTCATACATTTTTAGTTTTATTTAACCCATGCCCTATCACGCTTTTTTTGTCTCTTTGTGAATAAGTATTTAGTACATTTTTAGATTCCAGCATCCCTCTCTTTACTCCCCCCTCACTCTGTTCTCCCATAGCACATATGTTTAATATCCCATTTCCCTAGCCAGCTTCAGCTGTCAATTTAACACAGGATAGAGTTGCAAGAGAAAGTCTCAAATTGGGGAAGAGGTGGGTTGCCTCTACTAAAATGAGGAAGAGAGTTGCCTTTACCAAGCTGGTATATGGGCATGTCTATGCTGCATTTCCTTAATTGCTAATTGATGTTGGAGGGCCTAGCCCACTATGGACAGTACCACCCCGGCCAGATGTTCCTGGATTGTTTAAAATGCTAATTGAGTGTAAGCCAGGGACCAGGCCAGTAAGTAATGTTCCTCCATAGCTGCTGCTTCAGCTCTCACTTCCCTTATTTGTGGGAGGGTTGGGAGAGAAAGCAAGCAAGCAAGCCTAGAAGAAGTAAACTCTTTGACACATTTGACCCATCAAAATTGAATCAAGAATGATAATAGAGAACGTGGGCTGGGATATGGGTCAGTGGCCAAATGTTTGCATAGCAAATTCCAGGCTCTGGGTTTGATACTGGAAGTATTTGGGTTTGAACTGGAAGTTCCTGAAAGAGCCACAAGTTCCACTGAACTTCCTGTGAGGCTAATTAACACCTTCAAATGGTTTGGGGGAGGTTGGAATGTTGCAAGTCTAGAGCCTAATTACAATTTATCTTGGCCTAGCTTTAGCCTCTTTGATAGCCATTCCTTCTCTCCTTCTCTATCTGTCCTAACACCTGTGACTAACAGGTATAGACTATTGGAACATAGTCATTAAATAGGCTACTAGCTTCTAAGAGCCAAAAGGCCAAGAGTGTCCCCAAGTGACTCCTGAGGCTTAGAGCAAACCAACCAAACAAACAAAAAAAACCTATTTTCTTTCCACCACTGTATCTTAAAAGTACCTTAATGTATGACATTTTTCTTTGTTCCATTACTAAATAAAATTCATCAAACTATTACCACACTGGAACATGGAATTTGGGTAAACCTAAATCTATGTTCCCAGGCCATGGTCACTCACATTTGGCTCTGAAATAAATGCTCTCTTATCCCACATTGAGACAAAAGTTGTTTTCGCTGTGTCAAGAAGATTCAACATTGAAAACTTCAATCAAACAAAAAAAATATAAATAGCCTAAGCATTAACAAGTAATAAAATTGAAGGAGTAGTAACAAAAGGAAAAGGAATTCTCCTCTGCACCCACAAAGTCTCAGTACCAGATGGAATCACTGCTAAAGTCTAACAAAAATTTTAAGAACTAACCCCATACAACTCAAGCTGTTCCACAGAATGAACAGGAAAGGAACATAACTAAACTCATTCTTTGAAGTCAATATTACTTGAAAGGATACAAACAAAACCAAACACAAAACACTAAAGAGCAACATGATCAATTCTTAATAAGATTCTTACAAACATATTTAATAAGACATTAAGAAGAGACCCAAGTTGGTTTTATCCAAAAAAATATATGGTTAATTCACAAAAGCCAATAATGCCATACAACAAATAAATACACTTATAAGAAATATGACCACCATGCAACATACTTTGAAAATGTTCAGTTTCTGAAGCTGATGAAACCAGGAATAAACGAGCCATATCATAATAGTGAAGTGTCTCTAGCTCTCAAAAGAGGTACATACACACATGCACACACATACATGCATATGCCATGGTAAAAAGTCAAAACAAACAAAAAACCCTATGTTTCCAAATAAGGAAAGGTTTTCCATTCTCACAATGCCATTTATTATTGTGCTTGACATGTTGTGTCAAATAATAAAATAGCATTTAAATAAGTTTCATTTATAGACTAGAAGAATATATATTTAGGATTTTCTAATGACTCCACCAGAAAATTATAAAATCTGATAAACTGCTTCAGCAAAGTAGCATGATACAAAATCAACACAGAAATTCGTATCTTTTTTATAGTCTAATGATACAAAGTTGCTGAGAAAATAAATCAAGGGGGAAATATCTCATTCACAATAGCAAAAAAAAAGAAAAAGAAAGAAAGAAAAGAAAAAAGAAACTACCTATAGACCAATCAAGTACCTTTACAGTAATAACTTCAGAAAGAAATTGAAGAAAACATACAATGAAAGACTCCCCAAATTCATGAATCAGTAAAGTCAATATTTCTGAAATGTCATTTAACAAAAGCCAATAAAATTCCAATGAAAATTTGCACAGAATTAGGGAGGAAATCCTACAATTCACATGGATGCACTAACGATCCTCAATAGCAAAAATAATGGTAAGCGATGATACACGATTCACAGAACCTGAGACCAAAACACACTACAGACTCGTAGTAACTGAACCAGCATAGCACTGATGGACACACAGTCATATACCAGTGGAAATGACAGGGAATTCAGAAATGAACTCACACAGCCACAGTCATCTGATCTCAACAAACACATTGAAGACACGTCAGCTTTTGATGATGAAATAACTACTGAATGAGACTAGAGAAGAATGAAACCAGATGCAAGTCTCTCTGCCTGCAGAAGCTCAAAGGAGACCCAAGACCTCAATGAAATACCAGGAGATACCTCAAATGCAGTAAGAAAACAGGGTTGGAACACTCAAAGGTAGGGACACGGGCAAGAACTTCCTGACAAGGATGATAACAGCATGAGAAATGACTACAGAAACGGACAGATGGGCTTGTGTGTGACTAAAACAGTTTTCCACAGCTACAAAAAAAAAAAAAAATTAGCAGAATGGAGATAGCTCATGAAAAGGCTTAGAGCAGGTGAAATTAACATGTATAGTAAGTATATGATGCAAAATATGACTGTAAAAAGACCCAAAACAACACTAAAAATGTCCAGCAAATAAATGCCTAATGAACTAAACAGTGTTCTCAAAAATTATCTTTGGCAAGAGCTTTTTTAATAGTAAAATTTATGAATATGAATAAAATAAAAATAAATAGAAATATCATACTTATTTGGAAATAGTATACTCATTTGCTCAAGATCTTTAATTATCAGGAAAATGCAAATTGAAGCTGCTTTGATATTCTATCTCACCCGAGTCAGAATGGCTCACATCAAAACAACAAAACAAAACAGGACAGCAAATGCTGGCAAGATGTGAAAGCAGAGAAATGCCCATACATGGCTGGTGAGAGCGTAAACGCGTGTCTCCACTGTGGTAGTCAGCGTGGAGGTTCCTCAAAAGGCTAAAATTAGAGCTAGCATATTACCCCAGTTCCACCACACTTTGGGAGGGGGGTGCAGGTGATGGGGAGATGAGGAAGAGGAAGAGAGGAAGAGGCCTTGAGGAGGCAAGCAGTGAAGGAAAGAAGGAAAATAAAGTAATAAGAATCCACAGGAAAAGAAAGCAGAAGGAAGAAGTATGTACTGGGAGGAAGGGAACCTGCTGAGGGAGGCAGGGAGGATGGGGGAAGCAGCTGTGGAAGGGCAATATAACAAGAATAATGATAAGACTGTTCCTGACAATGCCAAGGTGAAACCCGTTACTTTGTACACTAACCTTATATAACTAACTGAATGAAAGAATAAAAGAATGAATGATGAATGAATGAATGAATGAATGAATGAGACACAAGGCTAGCTGGCAGAGGACTAAGGCAGTCTCTGTTCTTTCTACTCTCTCTTCCCTTTTGGTACCATCTCGTCTCTCCTTTTACTTTTCTCCCACTCACTTTCCAGCCGGCACTAGCTCTTACCCTGCATGCCTCTCTCCAGGTGCAGTCCTGCTAGCTAGCAGTCGACGGTCTCTTCAGCACATGCCAATACCATCGTTTGTTCCAAGGGTAAAAGGACTTGCTTTATGCTTCTGTCTTCCAAAATTACTAAGGTGTCATCCAGTTATCTTGAAAATAATCTAACAGGACAGGAAGGGGGAGTGACCACAGCTTTCTAAACTTCGAAGGGAAGTTGCTTTCTACTAAGAAACTAATGTTGGGAGATGACTGGCTGACTGGTCTCTTAATGACAGAATATAAAGAAAGAGAAAAACAGGAATGGAGCCCTAGAGAAAAAGCAAATCAGAAGGCTTGCTCATGAGTACCCTCCACCATAGAGCCTGAGCCTAGTCCTGTGCTCCATTGTTTTGTAATTTTTTTTATATTAATGAGCCAACCTCTTGGGTGCCAGCTTAGAAGGAGGAATGGTAACAAATGACTGTCCTGTTCTGATTTTGTTTGTTGTCAAGAGTCCTTTGATCCGTGACTGCTTAGCATAGACTGCATTGCACTTAACACAATTAGAGTTGGAAAGCTCAGGATCATCATTGCTGGGGTGCTGGTGACAGCCTCCCGTTGCCTTAAATATCTCCATCTGCCAGGGATTTACGTATCCTGGACCCAACAATCTCCTCAGTGGTTGCTTCTGATAAGCATAAAGGGATAAGGGGGATCACAAGGCAGACACTGGAATTAGATGTCATGACTTAATCATTTGATCCATTTCAAATATTTATTGGTCACTTGCTGGGTTGATGTCACCAGATGGAAGAGAGAAAAGACAAAATATTGGCTAATAAAATATGTAGGAACTACAGTTCTAGAATTTAAAGGATGAAATGAAACTCATCTGTGTGGACCAGCCCTCTGGCCCCACAGGAAGATGACTTACTGCACATCTGATTTTTGCCTGTTTTACTGCAAACAACTCGCCTTATATGCATATTCTTGAAATACAAAGAAAAGACTCCAAAAATAGTAAATCACTTTAATCCACATTTTTAGTGCAGCTTATCTTCTTTCCAAATAACCAATAAATTTATCTCTGTTCCAGGGCACAAATTTTAAGAACATGCAGTGGCCTGCATGGACAATTCTGAATTTTGTTTCAGTGTGATGGAAAATCCCTGTTGCTGCTCCTCTCCAGGGTGACGTCAGCGACTTCCTTCCCTAAAGAGCCAGATAGGGTCATCTGGACAGACACAGATTAAAACCAGGAAAGAAGGAAGACTCGTGGGCTCATAAAGAAAGAGGCAGAGACTGGAATAATCCAAAGTAAGGAGATCTTGGAGCAAGGGAGCCTCGAAGATTCAATGAAGGAATCCACTTGTTTCTTTGAAAGAAAAATAAATCTGGTACCACTATGACTTTGGATTTCAGACTGATAGAATTACGTAAGAATGGACATATGTGCTAGAACCACCCAGCACATCTTATCTGGAACATGCCTTGTTTTCTGGACATTGGTTTGTGATATTGATCCTTGCAAACCACCAAAGGACCTGTCGTCACAACTTGAAATACATGGAATGTCCAACCCTCTACCTCATCATTTCTGTTTTCCTGTATTGTTTGTTTGCTTTTCTACTTCCTTACTCGTTTTTGTTTTACTTTTGAAACTGTTTACACTGTAGCCCAGACTCACTGGGTACTATGTAGACCAGGCTGTCCTCGAACTTAGAGCTATGCATATATCTTAGCTTCCAAAGCGCTATCTATGATCATAAATGTGATCCATCACACCTTACTCCAAACATTTTAATCCCAGACTTCTGCCACCATGGTACATCTAATGAAGACAGAAATAACCAACCAAAAACTATTATGGCAAGCTTCACACATGCACGTGCATGAGCGCGCGCGTGTGTGTGTGCGCGCACACACACACACACACACACACACACACACACAATATCCTGACAAAGCAGGGCATTCTTTTAGAGACCAAAGTAGTCATAGGAACTGAATCTTCTATCTACTGACCCCATCTGAAAAGAGTAAAGTAAAAGAAGGAACAACTGCATGGCACACCGAGTGGAATAGATAAAAGCATCCAGGAAAGTGAATTTGAGCTTAGCCATGAACCCATTAGCTTTATACGAGTTAGATCTCCACTTTCCACAAGGCAGTGCCACTGAGACTGCACTGAGCCTGTGTGCTATCACTAAGAGATCTAATGCTCCTTCAAGGAACTCTGAAAGCCACCAATGGCTTTCAGGGTTGGAGAAAGGGAGAGACACAAAATATGCAGGAACTCTATTCCTGGACTTTAAGATCCGTTTATCCATTTCTAGAGCTTTCCATCTTCCTTCTTAAGTTTACAGATATTTTTATGCACAGTTTACTTCAGCATTCTGTTTTAGACATTAGTGGACTCCAGCTTTACCTCTTAGCTTTTTTTTTTCCTACTTGTAGTCTGCCCCCCAACACACACACACACACACACACACACACACACACACACAGGCTTTTGCTAATTTTCAGGGATTTCTACTTTATCTTTTTTTCTTTTTACTTTTCATTAGTTATTTGTGAGTTACGTATCATACAACCCAATCCCACTCATCTCCCTGTCTGTTCATGTCCACCCTCCACCCTCCACCCTTGAAACAAAGAAACAAAACAACAACAACAACAAAAACCAAACCAGAATCAAACAAACAAAAAACATCCCCCTTCAGTATGTCATGGCATGATCCACAATATACCCTTTTGTCCAGAAACCTTCACTTGCAAATGTTCATCGCAATGACTCATCAGTCTGCTTCAAGGTCCCTGGCTTCTGCCACACTATCAGTAGTGGATCCCCTGTGGTAATCCTCTCAGATACCCTGATGCTGCCTAGTGTCACGGAGAACATGCAGCTTTGGAGCAGCCTGCTTACAAACTCCAGTAGTTTATAGGTGGAGTAAACATTGGGGTGAGCCAGCTTAAACCCTGGATCTGGAACTGGGTGGTAACCGAATTCATTAACCTCTCAGCATTCCTGTGCCTGTGCCACCCGGGCCCAGATCTACAGTTTTGCCCAGGTGAGAAGAGGGACCAGCTCTCCAGCTCTCTCACCCTCAGGACAATTCAACTGTGCTCCCTGCTCCAGGGCTAGCTCCTGCCACCAGGGCTAGCTCTACTATGCTGTCCAGGTGAGGTGCGGAGGCCTCTCTTCCTAGTGGTGGAGACAGTGAGGAGCCCAGCCATCTCTGTGTAGCCCTTGAGCATCAGTGTGTTCCCAGGTAGCAACCGAGAGGAGGCCTAGCCTTTGGTGGTAACATGTGCGTGGGCATTGATGTAGACTCCTGCTGCTACAGGACTATGGACCCAGACGTGGTCTTCAGTGGAAGTTGGAAGTCTCACCTTCACCGTGGCCTCAGGTGGCCGCTCTGGCTACTGACATCAGGCTGTTCCTCATTCCCATTTCCAGTTCTGCCCTTCCTCATAGTGCATACACTGTGGTTCTACTTTTCTTTCTCTCCTATCTCTCCTCAACATACTTGCACATCCTAGTGGTGTCCACCGCAGGCGGGCCACGTGATAGGCAGGACTCTCACTTTCTACTTTCTTCAGAGTCAGCTTCCCCACACCTGGCCTCACATTGAACCAAAAGATAGAACCCAACATCCTACTACTAACTAATAACTAAACTAACGCACTTTCACAAGAAACAAAAGGTGAGCAGTGCACCCCCAACAAGGTAATGCGCCAAGGGCAAAGTGCGGAAGAGATAGAAGAATAGCCTCAAATGAAAAACATAAGAGCTAATATCAATAGTTTAATAATTTAAATTTACCTATTTTTGTCCACCACAATCTCTTGGGGGCAACTCTTTTGGAAAAATCTAGAACACGAACAGAACTCTAACTTTGGAGGGGGAGGCAATAAAAATTATAGATTGTCGTTTTATATTTTTATCCACTTAAACTATGTTAGCTATATCAGTGTGTATTCATTTTAACTTTTATTGAAAACATCCTGTTAAGAGCGGATTACTGAGTAAGGAGATTATGTAACCACTGCTCCCAGTTTCTAATCTTTGGATAGCTGCAAAAAACAAATATTTAAATTCCCGGATTTTCTGTGATCAGTCAGACTCGATGGAGACAAGGGTCAAGGACAAGTGATTTAGATCAGGGAAATCAAACAGAGAAGAGGAAGTTGCCTGTAAAGTATATATTACCATAGCAATCCACTGATTTCTATCGCTATTTAAAAAGCCCAGAGTACTGAGGCACACTCATCTCAGTCATCTCAGCACGATTGTCTGTTGGTCCAAGATGACTGACAGGAAGCATCAGGTGCTTTCATTCTCTGGCAATTGGTAACCTTGAAAGACCTCGGGAGCTACAATGTGGTTTCACATTTACTGCAGCAGTACCTTGACCTTCACCTTGAATGGAATGGGTTCAGGGGACAATTTGCCTATCTCTATCTCGTTCTTTTCTGTTGCCACTCCCAGTTTTGGAGAACTGTCTTACAATGGCTCTGTATTCCCGGATAGGGCTTTGTTAAAAGTATTAAGAACGACACTGAGAAGGGCTGGAAATCAGGTGAGTTTCAAATAGAATGGGCACCACTAATTACAGCTTGCCTACACAGAAAATGTTAGTCTTCTTAAACCACCTTCAGTTGGTATTTAGAATGACTCCCTAAAACATACTTCAACGCAGATGTGTCGACATGGTCTATATACTGCAAATCTCTTGAGCAAAGATCAGAAAAATTCTCTGAAAACAATAGATTAGGAGGTGTAAGAAAATTACGTAGGCAGCACATAAGCAGAAAGGAAACGAATTTCTACATTTTGCTCAAAATAGTCAAGATAATAAAATTTCAAAACATAGTAAAAATCTAGACTATCTTTTATGTTAAAAGTCTAATAATGAGAATAGAATTTGGGGCAAGATGGCACTGCACTTAGGTGGGTTTTAAATTAATACCCTATGATCAAAATCAGTTATTAATGTTCATATTAACATAATCTGTAATGAAGCTGTTTGGATTTCAACTTTGAAACATTTTACACTAATAAATAAGCACTGCTAAATACATTTATTAATCCAAGATCTTATTACATTAATTAAGAATAATTGTCATTTATAGAAAAGGCATAAAATTAGAGACCTTTCTGTATATTTTGGTTGTTCGTACGTCATTGCATTCCAAGTTAATTATTTCCAGTTGAAGTGTATTTAAAAGCCTTGCAATTGTACATTAAACTAATTTTGCAATATGGAAATTTTATCTGTGTCTGTACTATGCTATGAAAAATACTGTGAAACAACCATTTGAATTTGAAAGTTATATCTTGTACAAATTAGGGTAGAATTCTTATTTTAATTGTAACAGTAAAAACATATTTAAATCATATTGGAGTTATTTATGAATCAAAATTTAAATATGTATATTCATATGTATATTCATGCTTATACACACACACACACACACACACACACACACACATATATATATATATATTGCCTATGAGTGCCTTTCCACCCTATATTAAAAGTTCTTTCGTTTAATCCTGAGATCCTTGGCTAACCTAATCTTTGAGCCAATGTTTGATAATAATAGTTGAAGATGGAGATGGTTCTCATTTTCTAAAATTTGAATAATGGCCCTAAGCTCAAGCAATTGTAACAAAATATTATTATAGAACTGTATTCTACATTGCAGAACTTTGTGTGACAAAAAATGCAGGAAACTTACTTTCTACTGATAATGAAACTGTGAAAGCTAACGATGAGTAGGCCGTACAAAATGAACTTCCCCCACTGAGACTCTCAGCAACGACAATAACAACACACACTGTATTTAAATGGTTCCTACAAGTCTCTGTCAATGAATATTACATTGAACATTATTCAACGTCCTATATTTATATGCTCTAGCAAGTATTCCAATGTCCCTGCTTTACATATATTTTTTTGCCTGTAGCCATCATGTTTTAACAGATTACACTTCAAGTTCTAGTGAATCACTGTTTTCTCAAATTCTTTAGAAATAATCTTTAAAAATAAAATCTAACCACCAGTCACTTCAAATTTTTCATTGACTTTGCAGAGCCACCAAAAAGCTATTCTTATGAAGATTGTAAATTAGTTGTTTTTCTCTGGATATAGATATTTGACTGCTTTAATCAAATAAAAACAAATGATTTAATAGTAAATTTTTTTTAATTTGTGTAGAACTAGTGGGTATACGACTTTAAATTTTACTCTTATTCATAATTCACTGTTTTAAATAAATTTCAGTGATTAGGTATTTATTTTTAAAAGATTCAAAATTTTTAGTTACTGTTTCCCTGTAGGTGGAAAATAAGTAATTAGTTTTATATTATCAGTGAACACTGCTTTTTTTAAAAGCATTGTTTAGTTTCAATTCATAGCAGTACAGTATCGGTATCTAGGCATCTAATTTTCTTTAAAAGCTAAATCAAGTAAAGTATAACACAACAACTAGTACATTTGCAGCACTTCATCTTTCTTAGTATATTTTATCATCTATAAAAGAGAAAGGCCCATTCCCCAGTAGATGATAAGTTGACAATTTCTTCTATTCCTAAGTTTTACTGTTTTATATGCATCCACAAATAGCTAATTGCTAAATGGTGTTGCAGAAATATGATGTTGCTTAATGACATAGACAACTGGTTGAACATCCTGCAAATATACAACCTCAATGAAGGGTAGTTCTCCATGTTTGTTCCGATCTCTGATCTTATCAAAAGCCTTGTGGATGGGGAACTTAAGATGACAGCTAACAAATTACCAGAAAACTACCACATTGGAAAGTTGCTACCAAATCATGAAGCCATCACTCTACCCCATCTGTTTTCTCTGGGCAAAAAGCCAGGCCAATAAAGTCATGCTTCACACACCAAGTCTTTTTCCAAGTGGCTCAGTTCCAAAGTAGTCTCAATTGAATGCCTCAGATTGACAGAAACCAAATAGCATGTAGAATTCTGACAGTCTGAGTTATCCCAGGGAACATGGCAACTGCCATGCCTTATCTTGCCTTCTTTGACTTCCTAGTGTGGAGTCTGGATGCATACTGGAAGCTATTCCATAACTGCCATATGACTTTTATCTTGTCATTCATAATTTGTCTATTTTCTTCACCAGAAGAGTGAATGAAACCACACCAAACTGTACATGAATGAGAGGCAAATATCAATAACCTTATTCTGCTTATAAATATTGTAAAACTTGCCTTTGTAAATTACTCACTTAAAACACCAAAACTCAAAATCCACGTTGTTAGCCATGTGGATTGGCTATGCAACCCACTTGCTTTGGCCTCTCAAGAACCTATGGCTACAGGCCTGGGCCACTATACTCTGTTCATTCACTTTAACTGATTTATTTGGAAGCATTGTACATCTAAAGAAAAGGTTTTATCTTCTATTGATGAAATAATTTTAGATAATTTTTTATTCTTTTTAGGCTATATCCAACCGTTTGGGATCATTTCTCCCACAATAAGACAACACTGTTATGATAACACAGTAACTTCAATAAATTGTGCTTGGGAAGCTGAACATCCACATGTAGGAAAATGAATCTGGATTTTTATCTCTCCTCTTGAAGAAACTCAACTCCAAAGGGACCAAGGCTCTCAGCATAAGACTTAATAATTTAAAAGTGCTTGAGGAAAAAGTAAGCAAAGATCTTTTGAATAAAACTCTGATAGCACAGAAAATAAGTTGGAGTGGCTGAAAAATGAAATCTCACCACACTAAAACGCTTTTGCCAACCAAAGGAAATAATAAATTGAATAAAGAGGCAGTCCACAGGATAGGATAAACACTTTTCCAGCTACACCTTCATCAAAGGATCAACATGAAGAATAGACAAATAATTTAAAAAATAAAATAGCTTTTGGCTGGGGCAGACACCTAGCTGATCTACTTCCATGAAGATACTATATCCTGAGCCATCCTAGGGGACACACCACACTCAGAGCAGAGAAGGAACTCAGAGCAGCACAATTTCAGGATCCCAGAGGTAGCCTGAGTCTCGGCAGTTCATCCATCCAGGAGCTCAGGATCACAGAGACATCTGGACTCTGAGGAGTTCTGATACAAGCAAGATAACTGAAAGACAGGCTCCAGTCAGAGACAGTGAGTGCAGGTAACACTAGAGTAAACCAGATGGCAAAAGGCAAGCACAAGAACATAAGCAACAGAAACCAAAGTTACTTGGTATCTTCAGAACCCAGTTCTCCCATCATAGCAAGCCCTGGATACCCCATCACACCGGAAAAGCAAGATTGAGAATTAAAATCACCTCACTTGGTGATACAGGACTTTAAGAGGGACATAAATAACTCCCTTAAAGAAGTAAATGAGAACACAGGTAAACAGATAGAAGCCCTTAAAGAGGAAACACAAAAAATCCCTTAAAGAACTGCAAGAAAACACAACTCCTTAAAAAGGAAACAAAAAATCCCTTAAAAGACTGCAAGAAAACAACCAAACAAGTGAAGGAATTAAAGAAAACCATTCAGTATCTTAAAATGGAAGTAGAAACAATAAAGAAATCTCAAAGGGAGACTACCCTGGAGATAGAAAACCTAGGAAAGAAATCAGGAGTCATAGATGAAAGCATCACAAACTGAATACAAGAGAAAGAAGAGTGAATCTCATGTGCAGAAGATACCATGGAAAACATTGACACAACTGTCAAAGAAAATGCAGAATGCAAAAAGCTCCTAACCCAAAACATCCAGGAAATCAAGAACACAATAAGAAGACCAAACCTAAGGATAATAGGCATAGACGAGAGTAAAGATTCCCAACTTAAAGGGCCAGTAAATATATTCAACAAAATTATAGAGGAAAATTTCCCTAACCTAAAGAAAGAGATGTCCATGAACAAACAAGAAGCCTACAGAGCACCAAATAGACTAGACCAGAAAAGAAATTCCTCCTGTCACATAATAATCAAAACATCAAATGCACAAAACAAAGAAAAAATACTAAAAGCAGTAAGGGAAAAAGGTAAAGTAACATATCAAGGCAAACTATAAGAATTACATCAGACTTCTCACTAGAGACTATAAAAGCCAGAAGATCATGGACAGATATCATACCTTCCCTAAGAGAACAAAAATGCCAGCCCAGACTACTATATACAGCAAAACTCTCAATCACCATAGATGGAGAAACCAAGATATTCCATGACAAAACCAAATTTACACAATATCTTCTCACAAATCCAGCACTTCAAAGGATAATTGATGGAAAACTTCAACACAAGGATGGAAACAACAACCTAGAAAAAAAAAGTAATCTTTCAACAACCCTAAAAGAAGATAGCTACACAAACATAATTCCACCTCTAATGACAAAAATAACAGGAAGTAACAATCTCTTCTCCTTAATATCTCTTAAGATCAATGGACTTAACTCTCCAATAAAAAGACACAGACTATCAGACTTGATACATAAACAGGACCCAGAATTTTGCTGCATACAGGAAATTCACCTTAGTGACAAAGACAGACACTACCTCAGAGTAAAAGGATGGAAAACAATTTTTCAAACAAATAGTCCCAGGATAAAAGCTGGAGTAGCCATCCTAATATCAAATAAAATCAACTTTCAACCAAAAGTTATCAAAAAAAGATAAAAAAGGACACTTCATACTTATCAAAGGAAAAATCTACCAAGATGAGCTCTCAATTCTGAATGTCTATGCTCCAAATGCAAGGGCACCCACATACATAAGAGAAACTTTACTAAAACTCAATGCGTACATTAATACAATAATACACACAATAATAGTGGGGGATTTCAACACCCCACTCTCAGCAATGGACAGATCATGGAAACAGTAAAACGAGACACAATGAAGTTAACAGAAGTTATGAACCAAATGGACTTAACAGACATCTACAGAACATTTCATCTTAAAACAAAAGAATATACCTTTTTCTCAGCACCTCATGGTACCTTCTCCAAAATTGACCATATAATTGGTCACAAAACAGGCCTCAACAGATACAAAAAGACTGAAATAATCCCTTGCATCCTATCAGATCACCATAGACTAAGGCTGGTCTTCAATAATGACAAAAACAATGGAAAGCTCACATACAACAGGAAACTGAACAACATTCTATTCAATGATGACTTGGTCAAGGAAGAGATAAAAAAAGGAATTAAAGACTTTTTAGAATTTAGTGAAAATTAGGACACATCATAATAAAACTTGTGGGATTCCATGAAAGCAGTGCTAAGAGGAAAACTCAGAGCTGTAAGTGATTACGAAAAGAAGCTGGAGAGAGCGTACACTAACAACTCAACAGCACACCTGAAATCTCTAGAACAAAAAGAACAAAATACACCCAAAAAGACTATATGGCAGGAAATAATCAAACTCAGGGCTGAAATAAACCAAGTAGAAACAGAAAGAACTATACAAAGAATCAATAAAACCAGGAGCTGGTTCTTTGAGAAAATCAACAAGATAGATAAATCCTTAGCCAGACTAACCAGAGGGCAAAGAGACAGTACTCAAATTAATAAAATTAAAAGTGAAAAAGGAAGACATAACAACAGAAACTGAGGAAATTCAAAAAAATCATCAGATCCTACTACAAAGGTCTATACTCAGCAAAAGTGGAAAATCTGAATGAAATGGACAACTTTCTAGATAGATACCAGGTACCAAAGTTAAATCAGGAGCAGATAAATCATCTAAACAGTGCCATAAACCCTAAAGAAATAACAGCAGTCATTAAAAGTCTCCCTACCAAAAAAAAAAAAAAAGCCCAAGACCAGATGGTTTTAGTGCAGAATTCTATCAGGCCTGCAAAGAAGACCTAATACCAATTCCCTTCAAACTATTCCACAAAATATAAACAGAAAGAACACTACTCAATTCATTCTATGAAGCCACAATCATGCTCATACCTAAACCTCACAAAGACTCAACAAAAAAATAAAACTTGAGACCAATCTCCCTTATGAATATCGATGCAAAAATAATCAATAAAATTCTGACAAACCGAATCCAAGAACACATCAAAACAATCATCCATCATGATCAAGTAAGCTTTATCCCAGGAATACAGGGATGGTTCAATATATGGAAATCCATCAAGGTAATACAATATATAAACAAACTCAAAAACAAATAAATAAAATAAAAACCACATGATCATCTCACTAGATGCTGAGAAAGCATCTGACAAAATTCAACACCCTTTCATGGTAAAAGTCTTGGAAAGATCAGGAATTCAAGACCCGTATGTAAACATAGTAAAAGCAATATACAGCAAACCAGTAGCCAACATCAAATTAAATGGAGAGAAACTTGAAGCAATCCCACTAAGATCAGGGACTAGACAAGGCTGCCCACTCTCTCCCTACCTATTCAATATAGTACTGGAAGAACTAGCCAGAGCAAGTAGACAACAAAAGGAAGTCAACGAGATACAAATGGGAAAGGAGGAAGTCAAAACTTAACTATTTGCAGATGATATGATAAGTATACTTAAGTGACTCTAAAACTTCCACCAGAGAGCTCCTAAACCTAATAAACAACTTCAGCAAAGTGGCTGGATATAAAACCAACTCAAACAAATCAGTAGCCTTCCTCAACTCGAAGGATAAACAGGCTGAGAAAGAAATTAGAGAAAATGACAGCTTTCACAGTAGACACAAATAATATAAAATACTTTGGTGTGAATCTAACCAAGCAAGTGAAAGATCTGTGTGACAAGAACTTCAAGCCTCTGAAGAAAGAAATTGAAGAAGATCTCAGAAGATGGAAAGATCTCCCATGCTCATGGATTGGCAGGGTTAATATAGTAAAAATGGCCATCTTGCCAAAAGCAATCTACAGATTCAGTGCAATCCCCATCAAAATTCCAAATCAATTCTTCATAGAGATAGAAAAGAGCAATTTAAATTCATTTGGGATACAAAAAACCTAGGATAGTGAGAACTATTCTCAACAATAAAAGAACTTCTGGGGGAATCACCATCCCTGACCTAAAGCTGTACTACAGAGCAATAGTGATAAAAACTGCATGGTATTTGTACAGAGACAGGCAGGAAGATCAATGGAATAGAATTGAAGACCCAGAAATGAACCCACACACCTATGGTCACTTGATCTTTGACAAAGGAGCTAAAACCCTCCAGTGGAAAAAGGACAGCATTTTCAATAAATGGTGCTGGTTCAGCTGGAGGTCAGCATGCAGAAAGAATGCAAATCGATCAATTCTTCTCTCCTTGTACAAAGCTCAAGTCCAAGTGGATAAAGGACCTTCACGT
Organism: Grammomys surdaster; assembly: GCF_004785775.1. NCBI lineage: Eukaryota > Metazoa > Chordata > Mammalia > Rodentia > Muridae > Grammomys > Grammomys surdaster. Next base: position 4,062,466 of record NW_021605455.1, on the reverse strand, counting down.
AAAACCAGATACACAGAAGCTAATAGAAGAGAAAGTGGGGAAGATCCTCGAATACCTAGGCACAGGGTAAAAGTTCCTGAACAGAACATCAATGGCTTATGCTCTAAGATCAAGAATTGATAAATGGGACCTCATAAAATTGCACAACGTTAGTAAAGCAAAGGACAATGTCAATAGGACAAACCAGTAACCAACAGATTGGGAAAAGATCTTTACCAATCCTACATCCAACAGAGGGCTAATATCCAATATACACAAAGAACTCAAGAAATTAGACTGCAGACAATCAAATAACCCTAAATCAAAATCTCAGGTGATACCAGATACTCTTGAGAATGTGGAGAAAGAGGAACACTCCTCCATTGTTGGTGGGATTGCAAGCTGGTACAACCACTCTGGAAATCAGTCTGGCAGTTCCTCAGAAAATTGGACATAGCATTACCTGAGGACCCAGCTATACCACTCCTGGGCATATACCAAGAAGATGCTCCAACATATAACAAGGACACATGCTCCACTGTGTCCATAGCAGCCTCATTTATAATAGCCAGAAGCTGGAATGAACCCAGATACCCTTCAACAGAGAAATGGATACAGAAAATGTGGTACACAATTGAGTATTACTCAGCTATTAGAAACAATGAATTCGAGAAATTCTTAGGTAAATGGATGGAACTAGAAAATATCATCCTGAGTGAGAGAACCCAATCACAAAAGAACACACATGGTATGTACTCGCTGATAATTGAATATTAGCCCCAAAATTCACAATATCCAAGATACAACTCACAGACCATATGAAGCTCATGAACAGGAAAGACCAAAGTGTGGGTGCTTTGGCCCTTCTTAGAAGGGGTAACAAAATGCTCATGGATGCAAATATAGAGACAAAACATGGACAGAAACTGCAGGAGGGTCCATCCAGAGACTGCTCCACCTAGGTATCCATCCCTTGTGCATTCACCAAAGGTAGACACTGATATGGATGCCAGGAAGTGCATGCTGACAGGATCCTGATATAACTGTCTTCTTAGAGGTCTGCCAGAACCTGAAATATATAGATGCAGAAGCTCACAGCTAACCATTGAGCTGATCATGGAGTTCCCAATGGAGGAGGGAGAGAGAAGACTGAAGGAGCTGAAGGGGTTTGCGGCCCCATGGGGAGAGCAACAATACCAACCAATCAGAGCTCCCAGGGCCTAAACCACCAGCCTAGGAGAACATAGGGAGGGTTCCATGGCTCCAGCTGTATATGTAGGGGAGGATGGCAGTGTCAGGCATAGGTGGGTGAGGAAGTGCTTGGTCCAGTGAAGGCTGGACACTCCAGTGTGGGGGATATCGTGGGTGGGGAAGTGAGAGTGGGTGGGTGGAGGCAAATCCTTATAGAAGAAGGAGGGGGAATAGGATAGGGGGCTCCTGGGTGGATGGGGAAAAGGGGATTACATCTGAAATGTAAATAAAATATCCAATAAAAAAGAGAAAAAAATAACAAAAATAAACAAGCAACCCATTTCATTTAAAAGTAATGTACTTCAGCTGAGAATTTTTAAAAGAAGAAATGCATAAAGGCTAATAAACATGTATAAATTTTAAGCATAATTCATCTTTATAGATACTTGATGTAAAATATTATTAAATTTCACTTTAATCAAAATATAATCAAGAAATGACTATAAATGCTGAGGAGCTTCTTGGGAAAGCAAACATTTATTTACTCTTTTAATTCTGCACACTGGCACAGACACTATAAAAATCAGTGTGGGAGTTCCTCTAAAGTTCTAAGTATAACTACAATCTGACCCAGGTTTGTCACTAATGGGCATATTATACCCAAGTATCTCTATCCTATTTCTGAGATACTTAATCAATCATGTTCATTACTGTTCTATTCACAATAGTTAGAAATTGGAATCAGCATAAATATATATCAATTAAATCATAAATAAGGAAAATGTGTTGCATATATACAATGAAATTTAACTTTAAAGAAAACAAAAATTATGAAATTTGAAGGTAAATTAATAAAACAGGGAAAAATGTAATGAAAAAGTAACTCATGCTCAGAAACATAAATGTTACATGTAGTCTTTCATACGAGGATCCTAGCCTCAGACACTTAGACATGGGTTTTAATGTGGAATACCTGCAGAAGTAAGAGACGTGGGAAAGAGCTAATGGAGGCTAGGATGCCTAAGCGTGGAGAGGACAGAAGAACATAGGTGATAGAAAAACAGGCGAGTTGTGGGAAGTTTAACCAAAGATAAGGATAGGCATGTAGGAGAGATACACAGAGAAAGAAGATGGGCCAATCAAAACTAAGAGTGTATAAACAAACTATATGGAAAAGTAGCTTAATTTTAAGTCTGTATATGCATGAACACACAGACACACACACACACACACGAGAAATAGTTAGCAGAGACATAACCTACATGACTGCATAAAGCTGCTTCCAAATGCCAAAGATTGCTAACAAAAACTCCAGTGCCAAATTTTAGATACATCAAGTTGTTAGTAATGGAGGTTCCAGAGTCCTCCTAACAATAAAGGTTCTTGGTTGCTCACCAGTACTAACTGATTAGATATTATTGATAAAGACACTATAACCCTCAGTGGTAAAGAAATCCAACTGTGCATAATCTGGGATTCACAAAAATGTAGGTTATTAAATTAAAATTTTGTTTCTAGGCATTGAAAATCTCTGCATGGATTGCTGTTCAGGGAAGTCCCAAAGGCATCCACATCAACTTAGTCTTTCGCCATTGTTCTTGGCTGCTCACCATTAGTTGATGGCAAGACCCTATTTCATAAGACACCACTCATTTTGGATGCAGAGCTTAGAGAAATGAGCTTCAACCAAGCAGGGTACTCTCCGTGCTGCTTGTCTTTCATAGTTATGGAAGGCACTATGAAGTCTTCTGAGGTAGAAGAGACATCAAAGACACAGGGGACATGAATGAAGAGTGGATGGAGAGAATGTTAGTGCTGGCAGACAGAGAGATGTGAAATGATGACTTCTGGATATAACATGGCTCTTGGACATATCAACTTACAACATCTGTTGATACCTACATAAGGTCTGTACATGACTAAGCTAGTCAAAGTCTAGCATTGATTTTAGAGGATCTCCTGACACCCCACCCTTGGCAGAGAAGCTGTTGGTAGCTAATAGTTATGGAAGAAGGGAAAGATACTCTTTTCTGAGAATATGGCCACTCGTAGGTTGCCCATGCTCAGTAAATGACTCTATACCCATGAGCAAAAATTGGCAGCACTAATTGGGCTTGAGCTTATTTATAACAATTACAACAAAAAACGAACATGATATTGTGAGGGAGATGGAGTAGGAGAACTATTGGAGGGAGCAGTGGTGTATGGTTATGAACAAAATATGTATAAATTATATAAATTATATAAAATTTATGTAAATACATGACATTTTTAAAACATAAAAATTAATAATAAAAATATTTGTCAAGCAGGTTATATTAGAAACATATGTGTATACATTTACATATAATCATGTAACAACAATTAATGAATAAAGAGGGAATAGATAAGACCAATGAGGTGCATATGAGCACCTCCCATGAAATAAGTCAATTCAAGCCAATTTAAAAAAAAATTCAGATTTACTAGGGCAGCTCTCAGGTTCACTAGTTTCAATCATGGGTCAGGAAAATTGCATACAGACAGGGAGAGAGGGAGGAGGGAAAGAGAAAGAGAAAGCACTATCTGGGAGAGAGAGGAGACCAAAATATCTGGATTATATAGAGGGAAGCCCAACCCCTAGGCTGGAAAGTTGGGGCAGAGGAAAGGGTATGCCAGTCACACTTGCAACAGATAGGGACTGAGAGATGCTGGGAGAACCTGGAAGCCAAGGCTGCTTTGATATGTTAAGTAGGCACCTAAGCTCCTCATCCAGGGTCTGAAACCAGGTCTTGAGGAACAACTATTCCCAATTTTGAAAAACAGCTAAATTGATTTCCACAGTGGTTGTACAATCTTGCACTCCCACCAGCAATGGAAGCATGTTCCCCATTGCTTCACAACCTTTGAGTTTTTGATTGAACCATTCTGATGAGTATAAGATGCAATCCCAAAGTCATTTTAATTTGCATTTCCCTGGTCACTAAAAGATGTTAAGCATTTCTTTAAGCATTTCTCAGCCATTAGAGATTCCTCTGCTGTGAATTTTATTTAGATCTCTACCCCATTTTTAAATTGGGTTATCTGGTTTGTTGGTGTCTAACATATATTTTGGATACCAGCCCTGTCTTGGATGTAGGGTTTATGAAGATCTTTTCCTATTCTAGAGCCTGCCATTTTGTTTTTTTTTTTAATGGTGTCCTTTGCAGAAGCCTTTCAGTTTCATGAGGACTCATTAATATTAGTTGATATTAGTGCTGATTCGTTGGTGTTCTATTCAGGAAGTTGTCTCCTGTGCAATGCATTTAAGACTATTCACGTCTTTCTCTTCTATCATATTTAGCGCCAAATATATTCTTATCTCTTACAGAGTTTTAGCTATATCATATAAAATTTAGAATAATGGATAGTAAATTCTCTGGGATATCAGATATAAATTCTATTAATATTGAACTGAATTTATGGAATAGCTGAAGAGAATATTTGTATGTTTTGATACTATTATGCTCAGAGTATGGATATTTTTTATTTTCCATTACAGTTTAACTTTTTTCTACTGAAGATCCAGAATGCAAAAAATTCCATGAATACTAACAACATTTTGGCACATAATAACCAAGTTGTCTTATAGACTCAGAAAATACCTTTAATAAAAAGTAATAATCTTTGTGTTTACCAAAAATAAGATCACAGTGATCTTTTTTGTTAAATATTTGTATATTTACTCAAACTCATTCATTACCTGTTACTTTTCCTCTGACGTTATTATACTTTAGCTTCATCTTTCTTTTCCTTTCTCTTTGTCTTGTAAGAAGTATATCAAAACACAACATTCGACCTTCTTACCTGCAGCGTACAATCTTAACAAGCTTTGGTCAGTTCCGATTGACTCACTGACAGCTCTTCCAGCTGGGCTATTCTATGAGAAACTGCTACCACATTTAAATCCCACAATTTCTAGTGGTTCTATCATCTCATTTACATTACTGCTGTTTTCTTAGTGACTTCTTCTCTTGTCTACAAACCTAATTACTTTCCTACTCTGGATTCTTCCTATCACCTCCAGTATGAGTTCTGTATTGGGCCATACACATTGGTACCTTAGTCTTCTTGCTTCTTGACACCAGGTGCTGTTCCTCCACTCCATGAAAATTTTTGCACATCTCATACCCAGACAAAGTGAATACATGCTTGACATCATGATAGGGAAACTACACTGTTGTAGAAATTTCTGTCTTGACCAAAATTTCTTTTATTCTTTTTTTTATCTTTCTTATGTGCATTCCAGCTTTAGTGCAAAATTTTTAGAAAATGTAAAATATGATGTTCAACTTAGAGATTAGATGAAATGGACATTTTACTCTATTTGCTTTATCATTGTATGTACATTGAACCATTTCATGGACATTTCTGATATTATGATATACCATCTTGTTAAATATTTTAGTATACATTTTCCATAATGAAGGACATTCAGGCAATATCATAGATGTTTTATTGCTGTCCAGAGACACCATGATAACAGCAACTTTTATAAAGGAAATCATTTAACTGGGGATAACTTACAGCTCAGACGTTTAGTTCATTGTCATCATGGCAGGAAACATGGTGACACACAGACAGACATGGTGCTGGAGAGGTAGTTTAAGAGGCTCTACATCTGCATTAGCAGGCAGCAGGAAGAGACAAGGACACTGGACTTGGTTTGGACATTTGAAATCTAAAAGCCCATCCCTAGTGACTCACTCCAACAAGGCCACTCCTATTCCAAAAAGTCCATGTCTCCTAATAGAGCCACTCCCTATGAGTGGCCTCCCTAAGGGGGCCATTTTCATTAAAACCACCACAGGCAGGGATTTTGCTCAGTGGAAAACTACTTACCTAGCATTTATGTGGCCCTATGTTTTATTCCCAGAACCAAATAAAGAAACATAAGTGAAAGTTGGGAACATATGTTGTTTTACATGCTTTCAATAGTAATTCCATACTTGAATACATTAACAATATTTTCCATTGACCTAGTATTTTGTTCATATTCAGATTTTCACAGTTATCTTCCGGATATGATTATGAATTTTTTGAAGTCTATTATTGATTTTTCCTCACCAAAAGAAATGGTCAATTATCTTATAAATTATTACATATTCTAGAGTTATCTAATTGGTGGTTCATTGTATTATCTAACATCTGTGTTTCTTTATGTGGAACTTAAGTCTAAAAGTTAGATTAAATATTTTGACAAAAATACTTTAGAGTACTGCTGTAAATTTTGTATTGCCTTATGTCAAGATAAAAATCAATCACTAATAATCATTAATTTTTACCATTACCTATGATGACCATTTAATTATAAAAAAAAACAAAACCAACCAACCAAACAAACAAAAACAGATCTCACAGATCTCTCTGTCCTAAAGGAATGGATTCCTTTTATAATAATAGGTGGAAATATGATTTGATACTTTCAAATTAAATTCCAGCAAATTAAAGCTAGCCATTTTAGTCAATATTGGTAAATTTTATGCAAACTAAGTGTTTGTAACTTGGGCCCATTTAACTGGCATGGTTTGCAATGAACATCCTCCCCTAACCAATGCTATGGACTGGATGCTTGTGTCTCTGAGTCCACAGATTGAAGTTCTAACCTTGATTGTGATGGCAATTGGAATTTGAGCCATTGGAAATATAACCATTTCTCTTTCTTTCCTTTTAAAAGATTTGTGTTGCTGTTTTTAATTATGTGTATAGACATGTGTCTATGTAACATCATAAGCATGAGAGTATAGGTGTCACAAAGTCTCTGAATGTGGTCAGCAGAGTTCCAAAGGCTAGGGCATCATACTGAAGGACAGTGTTTGTGAATCACTAGTCTTCTTCTCTATTCTTGACTGGGTACAATGTAACCACCTGCCTCCTGCCTCACTTCCACTCTCATGCCTCCATGCCATAATACACTATAGTCTTTTTTGCCCTGGTGATGTACTATACCCTCAAATCATGAGCCAAATGATCCCTTCTGCCTTTAAATTTCTTTGGATCTGGTATTTTTGTCACAGCCACAAATCAGTAAGTAATACAAGGCATAGAGTAAGAAGTGACAATGAAAAGTAGAGATCTTATGAAGCCCCCAAGCTCTTGCAGCTGCTGGAAATCCTAGTAATAGGTTAGGCTACTTTCTGGTGAGTTCCAGGAGCCCTGCCAAGGCCCCTAGATATTCTCGTGATGACCTGATATCTAGGCTGCTTGCCTGATTTTTTGTTACCAGCTTTTCTTTTTGGACGGCGACTGATACCTTGGTAATAGCCACATCACCCAATGGGAACCACATTGTCTTCGTCTGTACCCATGGACACCCCACTGGGGTTACTGAAAAACCTCAAATCTTTAAGATTAACGCCTGAGTTGAGGCCTTCCAAATTGAAACACCTTTGTAATAAGGTCTGGATGCGATATCCTCTAGATAATGGACTAAAGTGGCCACTTTATGGCACTCTGGACTCGATTATTTTAAGGGGTCTTAACTCATACTGCCTGCTGTCTAGTAACTGGAAAGAAGTCCCCTATATCCGAGCATTTATCTACCTTCGTTATACACCATCCATGTGTTCTTCCTGTTCCCCATCCAAGGTTCCCTTAGCCATGACACCTGACCAACCGCCATTAGATGACCCCACACCTTTAGATCCAGCTGATGAACATCCTCCCCTCCGTTGCAGACCTGTTTCGATGCCACCGAAAACCCAAACTGCTGCCTCAGTTTCTGCTTCTCACCAGGGTACCTCAGAGTCCACTGACTCAACCTCTGCCCCTCCCCTTCCACCCTTCCCTCTTTCTGTGCTAGCTGCAAGCCATACTAACCTCCCTGCATTGGCGCCAAACTTCACCCCTCCTATCATGCATTCTAAGGCCAAACCCCCAACTCCTTCTCCTCCACGGACACCAAAACCAGTGTCTGTTCTTCCTTTAAGGGAAGTGGCTGGCATTGACAGCCTGGTCAGTGTACTTGTCCCTTTCTCACTGAGCGAACTTTCTCAACTAGAGAGCATACTGGGGTCCTACACCTCTAACCCCTCTGCCTTCATCAAAGAGTTCCAGTACATCTCTCAGTCCTATAGATTAACTTTCCATGATGTGTGTATGATTCTCACTAACAATTTATTTCCCAATGAACACAGGTGAGTTTGGGAAGAGGCAAAACCGCATGCAGATCAGATTCTTCAAACACACAGTACATTCTTGACCGGGATCCTCGATGTAATTATAATTCCTCAGGTGGTATCTTAGCCAGAGATAGATTTATAACATGTCTTTTGGCAGGCCTGAGAAAGGGGGTGTTAAAGCCAGTAAACTATGAGAAACTCCAAGAGGTTGTCCAGGACAAACAGGAAAACTGGTCTCAGTTTTTAGAACCCCTTACAAAGGCTTAGTTGCAGTATATCAATCCAGACCCTGAAAACCCAGAAGGTAAGCAACTTCTTATGACCTACTTTTTTTCCCAGAGCTACCCCAACATAAAAGCTAAACTTAGGCAATTGGAGAGGGGGCCCTTAACTCCACAGGCAGAAGTCTTGGTGCTGACCTTCAAGATGTACCATGAGAGAGATGAGAAAGCCCAAAAACAGAAGTACCACATACTGGCAAAGGCTGTCCGACCAGCCTCAGCCACTACCCCAGACTCCTGGTTTTCAAAGGCTCAAAGACCACCTGGCTCCTGCTATAAATGTGGTCAACATGGTCATTGGGCGAAGGCCTGCCCCATCCCCAGCAAGCCAAGGGGACCATGTCCTAGATGCCATCAGAGGGGACATTGGGTTCCTGACTGTCCTCATGTCACTAAGAACAGAGAGACATCGCTGCCAGAAAACCTCTCAGCTGACCTTCTATGCTTGGCTATGGAGGACTGATGGGGCCCGAGCTCTTTCAACTCGATCATGCCTATCACTAGCAGGGAGCCCCAGGTAGATATTATGGTATGTGGAAGACCCATCTCCTTCCTCTTGGACACTGGGGCCACTTACTCGATCCTGACGGAGTTTTGGAGTCCCACTTCACCTTTGCCTTTTCCTGTTGTTGGGGTAGGAGAACAATCTTACCTTCTTCACCAGACCCCCCACTTAGTTGCATTTTTAGGGGTGTACCTCTCACCCATTCCTTTTTGGTAGTGCCTACATGTCCTGTCCCCTTATTAGGAAGAGATATTTTAGCTAAGTTGGGAGCTTCTATTTCCTTTGCTCCACCAATTCACTTAAGCCCAAGCTCGCCAGCAGTCCTTCTGCTCCTCCTTTTAGCCAATCACCCTACTAACACTAACATGTTATTTCCCTTAACCAGCTTCTCAGGTGGACCCCCGAGTTTGGGACATCCAGAACCCCTCTGTTGCTAAACATCATTCTCCCATTGTCATCCAGTTACTGGACTCTATCAGGTACATCTGTCAAGCCCAATACCCTCTTTCTCTCCAAAGTCTCAGAGGCTTAAGCCTATCATTTCTAACCTCTTAAGGAAAAAAACTCCTTTGTTCCACCTTCTCCCCCTTTAACACCCCTATACTGGCAGTTAAGAAACCTAATGGTACCTATCAACTGGTTCAAGATCTCAGGCACATTAACTCTGCAGTGGTTCCCCTCCATCCTGTTGTAACCAATCCTTATACACTTCTCTCTACTACCCCCTCAGGGACTACTCATTTTTCAGTCCTAGATCTCAAGGATGCATTTTTCTCTATCCCTCTAGACACTCAGTCACAGGACATATTTGCCTTTACCTGGACAGATCCTGACACCCACTTTTCTACCCAACTTACCTGGACTGTTCTACCTCAGGGATTCTGGGACAGCCCACATCTGTTTGGGCAGGCCCTGGCTTCTGACTTGGTCTCTTTATCACTCCCTAGATCTAAGATTGTACTTTACGTATATGATGTCCTTCTCTGTAGCCCCTCTCTAGAAATTAGCCAAGCTGACACAGCTGCTTTTCTAAATTTCCTTTCCAGTGGTGCTACTGGGTCTCACCTTCTAAAGTCCAGCTGTCCACTCCTCAGGTCACCTACTTGGGACTAACAATTACCCCAACCCACAAGGCTATTGCCTTAGATAGAAAGAACCTGATTCAGTCTCTAATTGTTCCTTCTACAAAGGAAGAGATTTTATCATTCCTAGGAATAGCTAGCTTTTTGCATTCCTGGGTTCCTTCCTTTTCCCTACTTTCTCGTCCCTTATATGAAGCAGCATTAGGCCCCACCCACCCACCCACCTCTTCTCAAACCTGTTACAAAGCCCTTCCAAAGGCTCCAACAGGCTCTCCTTAAGGCCCCAGCCTTACATCTCCTGGACCGGACTTGTCCTTTTTCCCTCTACACAACTGAAAAAGAGGGATTTGCCCTTGGATTCTTAGGTCACCAACTGGGACCATCTTTTGCACCTGTAGCATACTTGTCAAAAAGACTAGATCTAACCATCCAGGGATGGGCACCTTGTATTCGTTCCTTAGCAGCTGCTGAACTCCTTATTTGAGAATCAAAGAAACTAACCCTGGGATCGCCTATAACTGGCTTGTCTTCTCACAACCTGTCATAGCTCGTGACTTATAAAGGCTTACAGAGTCTACCTCCCTGAAGGGTTCTTTCTCTTCAGGTAGCTCTAATAGAAGACTCCCACTCTCACCTTTCAATCGTGCCCATCTCTTAATTTTTCCAATCTTCTTCCTTGACCTAATACTGACTACTCCCTATCTCACTCCTGCACTGAAACCTTAGAGGAACTATTACCTCATCCTTCACACATACAGGAGGGCACATTGCCTCAAGCCATCTTTACCTGGTATACAGATGGAAGTGCCTTTCTACAGGAAGGGGTCAGGAAAGCTGGCTATGCCATAGTGTCAGACACTAAGGTAGTGGAGGCACAGGCCCTTCCTGCTCATACCACCAACCACAGGCTGAATTAATAGTCTTTACTCATGCCTTCCAGCTGGCACAGGGACAATCTCTCAATATCTACACAGATTCCAAATATGCTTTCCATATCCTCCTGTCCCATGCTGCTATCTGGAAGGAGCAAGGGTTACTTACCACAAAAGGAGGATCAGTAACTAATGCAAACCAAATTATGGCCATGCTAAAGGCCTCCCATCTCCCCATAGCTATTGGGATTGTCCACTGCAGATCTCACCGGATGGATGATTCTATTATCTCCAAGGGAAACAATCGAGCTGATGAGGCAGTTAGGGGCCTAGACTCATCTCACCCTCCCTAGGATATTCTTACACTGCAACCCACATCCTTACCTACACCTACACCCCTTGACACTCCTCAGACTCTGTCCTATCTTCACCAACTCTTTCATCCTAACAGTCAAGCGTTGTCTTATTTTGTTAAGACCCACCTATAGCCTACTCCTGAAAACTTAAGTTTTTAAAAATATATCACTGCTTCTTGCAAAATCTGTCAGATGTCAGATCCCAACTCAAAGTATTGTAGCACCCCTTTTACTACCCATCAGGCTAGAGGTTCCCTTCCTGGAACTGACTGGCAACTTGACTTTACCCACATGCCTGCTGTAAAATGTGCCAAGTACCTTCTGGCCTTGGTGGACACCTTCTCAGGCTGGGTAGAGGCTTTTCCCACAACTAACAAAAGGGCTCAGACAGTCTGATTCTTCCTCAGAGAGATCATCCTCTGATTTGGTGTCCCAGCCTCCCTCCAGTCAGACAATGGGCCTGAATTTACTTCCCAAGTTTCTCAGACTCTAAGGCCCTAGACATCCCCTGGCATTTTCATATTCCCTACCACCCTCAATCTTCAGGTAAGGTAGAGAGAACGAACCACTCTTTAAAAACCATTCTTGTCAAGGCTGTCACAGGAACTTCACCTTGACTGAGTAAAACTCCTACCTCTGCCTCTTTCTGGGCTACGAGCCCTTCCCAAGTGGCCTCTACTCATCTCACCCTTTGAACTCATGTATGGACATCCCAGTTCTAACTCCTGGTTGTCACCTAAATGCTCCCCCCCTCCCAGACCATCTGCTCACCCCATTACTTTGCCACCTCCGTTCTCTCTTGTGGAACTTTGCTGACCACCATCTACCTCAACCACACACTGTCTCCTGTCCACTTCCTGTCAACATTGGAGACCAAGTCTTTCTCTCCCCTCCAGATCATCAGCCCTCACCTCTCTCTCCCAAATGGCAGGGTCCTTTTAAGGACCTCTATCTCGTGACCCCTACAGCTGGTAAACTTGAAGGACTCCCTCATTGGGTCCTCTTGTCTTACCTCAAGCCTTTCATCCCTCCATCTAAAATCAACTCTTCATGCTCTATTAAGCTCCAGAGGACATCAAAATCACCCACCTTGTCCTCAATCCCAGAAAATGAGACGCCACTCTGGCAGCTGAGCTCGACATCACTGGACTAGACATGTGTTTCTTGTCCTCCCCTGCTGTTTGTTTCTATCCAGGTCAGCCCTTACATCTGGATGTTCGAGGTTCAAGAGACACCCACAGATAACAGACAGTCTTTCCAAACAGGGTCAGGAAACTGCTCCATAGCCGGATGCCAAGAACCAATCCACATTGCCATCATCCCTATATCTGTTATCCCATCTAAATATTATGTTCTCTATACTTGCTTTCTCTTTGCCTAGATAGAAGATTATTGTGGAAACTGGCCAGACAATTATGAGGGCTGCCCATATTGGTCTTGTCAGATACACATGCTAGGTTCATGGACCAACCACTTCTACCAACACTGCAAGACACTCATTTCTACATACAAGACCTGCGGGATTCCAGCTGTGGTGCCAGATGTCCTGACAGCTAAAGAAGATGGTCTTCGCCAGTTCTTTCAAGAATAATGCCATTTTTGGGGAACATGAGACCTCCAGTTCTGAGATTTTTTTTAAAAACCCATATGAAAGCAGATAACCTCTTTGTAACACCCTTTTAGTCATCCTCCTGGTGTTATTATTTCTAACCAATTTATTAATCAGTTCCTGTTACAGGATTACCAGCTGCTGCCACAGAGGAGCCTGATACACACACTTACAGAGTAGACTCCGATGGTGAAAGCTAGCTGCTCCCCACAATGGACTACACCCCTACACAGCAGGAAGTAGTTTAAGAGACACAGCATACCAACTCCTCTTTCATCATCAGCTTCTCCTCTTTTTTTTTCCTTCTCTTTATAATAAGAAAAAGGGAGGTATGTTGGTACCAGCCCCGAACTCATTGACATCATATCCAGGCGACTCCTACATCATTGCCAAGGCAACCACCATACACTCCCAGAATTCACCTGGCTACCTCACCTTTACCTGGGAACAGACTATGTCATCGCTCATATAAACAGGCAGAACTCTGACCTCTCTCTCTCTCTCTCTCTCTCTCTCTCTCTCTCTCTCTCTTCTTTTCGACATTCCTCCTGCTTTCCCCACCTTTGCCCTCTGCCCTAAATAAACCCCTTCACCTCGTGGAACCATCTGGTTTGCTGTGGTCTGTTTCAAGCTGCACATCGAAATCATTTCACCCTTACCAAAAGTCAAACGTGCTGACACCCTGACTTCTAACTTTCAAAGAAATGTTTTTGGTTTAAGACACATGATTTAGTTACTCCAGCCCATGAGATTATCTGCTAAGGATGAACAAACTCTTTCACCAAAATAGCAGAGATAAATAATGAAGCCTTTTCTTTTCAATGCTCTCTGGCCCGCTTTCACCTTCTCCTTTTCCTCCTCAAAAAAAGTAAGTCTAATAATTACTATCAATGGCAGTAAAATGGAGCTTTTTCATCATTAGTCACTTTTCTCGATAACTTGTTATGAAATAAATGAAAGATACAATCCATGCTATCCAATTATAAACATTATTTTCTTTCAACATCCTTTTAGAGATTTAATTTAATTTTATGTGTAAAGTGTTTTTGCCCATAAATATACCTATCCACTGCATATGTATAGTGCCTGCAAGAGCCTAAAGAGAGCCTTGGACCCTCTGACACTGCAGTTACAGACTACTGTTAGCCACTGTTGGCTTGTGGGAATCCAAGCTGGGTTCTCTGGAAGAGCACTTTGCATGCCTTTCTATGTAATTCTTGACATTCAGATTTGTCAAGAAAAGTCCCTACAAGCTGACCAGCAATTTCTTTTGGCATGCCCATTCCAGATTCTTCGTGCATCTTTGAATTCTGGTGTTAAGAGAGCCCAGACTCAATTTATACTTTTCCAATCCCAAATCTAATATTGGTCATTTTTTGTAAGGAGCAATGATTCCTCTTAGAAATGATCTGTCTGATTGTTAGATGTTTGAATTGCTAATTGTCTGTCTGAGGTGTTATTCAAGCATTTCTGAATTTTACCCAACAGATACAGTAGCATCTTTTCCCAGCAACAACAGAAGTGTATCTTTGCACTATTAAATATCCCTAGAGGACAAAGCCACCCCAGGTAGAGATTCAGTAGTTTACATGAACAAAAGCAGTGCTTGAGTACTCTCCAAAGCCATAATTTGTCCCTTAACAATAGATAGCAAAGACTCCAAAGCAGCCATAGAGGCTTTCCTAGGTATTTACTAAGGTCTTCTAGGCAGCAGAACAGAAAGCTGATTTGACACTGCTTACTCCTGGACAAAGGATACATTTGTGCTTATGTTTGTTCAGATACCTTGATTTGTATCTTCAAGATAATTTCCCAAAATGAGAGTTCTAAAATTAAAAGAAAAAGTGCCATGCAATTTTGTTTTATGTTGTGAAATTCTTCTCCACACTGTTTATATCACTTTTCAATCCCTCCTGCATGTGTGAGAACACTGTTTCCTAACAGTTCTGCCAATATAATTTATTTCATTGTAGGAATGGAGGTTGGAACAGAGTAGGTAACACTAGTTTCACTAACTAGCAGTGTCGGTCCTTTGCATTTTCCTTATTTAGCTGAAATAAAAAAGATATTTTAGGATCAGTGTCATTGCTGGAAAACCCTGCTGTTAAGGTCTCAGTCCACCATGCCCAGATAGCTCTTCAAGTGGAGCTCAAGAAGACTGCCACTAATTCAAAGCTAGCCTGGGTTACTGGGTGAGTATATGTTTCAAAATAAAAATATAATAACATGAATAACTTCTGGAATAAGTCAGGTGAAGAGAACCAATATGTAACCAAACTAACAAATCATTACTATGTGTTCTGATGCTATTCATTATTATGTAACAGATTAATTTCACTATTGGTAAACTTACAAATCCTCAAAATATCCTCAAAATGAGAATATAGGTTAATGCTAGATCTATATAATAATTGGAAATTATGTATTCTACACATAAATAATCACCTTGTATTCTTTCAAATGAATAGAGATTGAAAATTTTGTATTAAATGAATAGTAAAAAGAAGCGAATAAATTTTATTTAGAAAACGAAAAGGCATGTTACAGAACAGAAGAAAATATCCATTAAACACAATTTTCTTTGTATTTTGATAGAGTACTATTTCCAAAAAAAAAGCATATGAGACACTGCCAAAATTTAATAATACACCAAATAATCTGAATTTAAAACAACAAAAGATTATAGCAACACATTTGAGCAGACACTTTACTGTAGAAGACATGGGATAAATGATTAGGAAAAAAAATCATGTAAATATCTTGATATCCTTATTCACTAGGGAAAAGCAATTAAAGCCACAGTCTCATACACAGCTCACCCATTAAAATGCCTAAAATAAAAGAAAGCAGAAGCTTGCTATTCTTGCTAAGAGGCCAATAAGCACCATCCTAACATGTGCTCAGAGGACTACTGGACACATGTGTTAAAGAATGGCAATGAGTGCCCACTGTCATCATCAGAATCCCTGGCTTCTTTTCTGTCTTCCATACTCATGATCATCTCAAACCACTACACTTTTACACAACTCATTTCTTCATCTTCCATCATCTTGTCTTTCATGGCCTAGTCCAGATCTGCTCCTTCTAAAGATCCCCTAGACCTTAACTTGACTTCTCATCCTTCAAAAAGCTTATCACAATTGAAACAGACAATTGGTTCTGAAGATGTATAATTAAACATTTTTCTAGCCCATGCAGCTCTGAGGCAGTGGGGACATATTTAACTGACTCCTTAGTGTTCTTAGTACCTAGCATAGTTCTGACATTTGACTTTGTCTAATGAAAGAATGCATAATTTAAGATGTACAGAAGTTTCTAATACACAATTATATAAGAGATGGAAAGAGACATGATAAGCCAGAAAATTGAAGTCAGGATCTTAAGGACTTTTAACCAGAAAATATTAGCTTCCTTAGGGGGCTTTTATTTTAAAGACTGAATGTAATTCAAAGAACTGGAACCTTTGTAACTGAAGCTAAGTAATGTCAATTATGGATAAAATATAAAGCTTAAGGATACTTAAAGTATAATAACACAAAGTCAATTTATACTTTACTGTGTTGGTTCTAATTTAAAGAAACATTGACATTAATTTTTAACCCAATTGGATTAGTTTAAGGAAAAGAAAACTAAGCTAGTTTCCTGTTTGCAAATGACTTTGAACATGTTTGTTTTAATTTCTATTTCTCCCTTTTCCATATCAATCAACAATTCCCATTTTACCCACTTTAATACAGGTCTGCCTATTTGTGTGTGTGTGTGTGTGTGTGTGTGTGTGTGTGTGACAACTAGAAGCCTATATTAACCAAACATGGGTGACCAAATGACCCACCCTACAAATGGGCACACAATACAAAGTGTTTTTTGGTGTGGTTGCTTTTTAAAAATCTTAAAAATAAAAGCTGATATATTTGTTACTTTTCTCACTGCTATGACAAAATATTCCACAAAAGCAACTTATCGGAGAAGAGTTTATTTTGCCTTCCCATGCGAGAATATAATGCATGTCGTCAGAGAAGACATGGTGAACAGAGCATGAGGAAGCTGATCAAACTGTATCCACAATTTGATGAATGTGGAAGCAGGGAGATAAATGTTGATGTTCATTTTATTTTTTCCTTCTTATTCAGTTGAAATTCCAGCCCATAGAATGGTACTCCCTGCACTTAGGGTGAGTTTCCCTACCTTATTTTTCATAATCTAGAAGCTTCCTCATAGACATGCCTAGAAGTTTGCTCTTAGGTAGTTCTAGAGTCTGTCAAGTAGACAATCCATATTGGCCACCACAGGTGATAATTTATTACACTTGCCAGTTTTGAGTATTGGCCAAAAGAAAAATCAGCTGCCAGATCTTAAAA
>NW_021605455.1:3932872-4044694 GCF_004785775.1 Grammomys surdaster | reverse complement strand
GGGAGGGAAAGGAGAGGAGGAGTTCACTAAACTACAGTGTCAGAGGTTAAAAACATGGAGGACATTGTAGAAAACACTACAGAAGTAGTTTTGGTGGCCAAGGAACTAGAGGACTTTGGGATGAAGAAATCTCCTGCTCAAGCTGCCACTGGAGCCCTGGCCTCTCATCAAAACAATACTGTATCAATAATCACTTACCTTTAATGATCAGGAGCTGCTTGGTCACATCAAACTGAATTAAACTTGGCCCATCATTATGACCTCATTGGTTTAAGTGGTATTGGAAATTCTATGCTGCTGTTTGCTAAGGACAAAACATGAAGTGCTTACCCCTAAGCACAATGAAACTGGGCATCTGACTTGGGAGATGTTCCCTAATGACATAACACCTTTACAACTATATATTATGGAAGTGACCACAGAACAAGCCATGCTGGAGAGAAAGGCGGGGCAATTGACTCATTAGGCTACATAGAATGAAAGTCTCATGGAACTCTATAAGTGTCTGGAGAAGCTTACCTGGTCAACATGACCAAGCTGATGATCTCACAGATCTTACCCTGATTGTGTTGCACGTCTGCCATGAACTGCAAGGAGCTGAGTGACTTTGGGAGGTACAGTAAGATGAGATCTACCTTTGCCAGAGATCTCTGTTGTACACAAGTCCACCAACTTCCTGGACCTGGATGCTTACATCCAGAGCTAAAAGACTTTAAAGTACATACTGGTCCTTGTGTCCCATTCTCAAAATTTTCAATGGCGTTTGTACCAAATTATCCATATGCACAAGAACAGCTTAAGTATTATATAGGTAATTATGATCAGTATGGACAGCTGGAACCAGGGGAGGGACTAATGACAAGGTTTCATTGGGAATAAGATCAGACAGCACACATGAAAAACTGCATTGCCAAGTTGAACCAGCAGGCTCAGAATAAGGAGAAGATGCTACAGAAAGTGATGGACTCAGGACTAACAGAAAGAAGTCACTAGCAGCAACACACTGTTATTTTATTTCCTATAATGTATATGATCCCACCACCCATAATTATGCTGCAAAACATGAGGTTCATAGATGCAAAAGATGAACCTTGTAACTGCACTGTTCTAGAATTTGATAATGACCTTGACACAGGACAGTCTTCTCTCTAGGGATGTCCACTCTTTTGAAGCTGATAACTGGAGAGATGCTACCCACAAAAAGAAATCTTAGCACTTATATGTCAAGATAAGGTATGAACATCAGCACTCACAGGAGCAATGGGGCTTGGACTTGTGGCTTTTGAAGCACATAATAAAGTACTACTCGGCGATCAAGGAGAAGGAGATAAAGAATCTCTGGGCAGGTGAGCCCACACAGGAACAAGTTAAAGAGACAGAAGTACTGAGTGTGTCTGCTTTGTCTGACCTGGATAAACCCATGTGTGCTCTTTCTAAACAAATCTTCCAATCATCTTTTTTTTATAGAAAAGATATTTTAAAAATTTAATTGTCATTTTGCACATTATAAGTACATCTCATTCTGTACTTTTTTTTCTTTTTTTCCCCAATCTGCTTTTATACCATTTCAATTACATGCAAGTAATTAAGTCAGTTCTAGGTTGAGGAACTAGCAATACAATAGGTTCAAATAGTCAAGGACCAAGCAAGACAATAAGCAGAAATAGTCAAAGAACAAGCAAGGCAATAAACAGAGTTCCGGAGGAGGGGGGTGGGATAAAATGGGGGAATGAGGAAAGGGGATAACATCTGAAATGTAAATAAATAAATTATCCAATAAAAAAATCAGATAATGGAACTGGATATTGCAATCGAGCATTTGAGACTTTTTGTCAACAATTTAAAATTACCCATATTACTGGCATTCCTTATTATCCTCAAGGACACGGGACTGTGGGAGGGGCCCATGGAACTTTAAAACAACATCTTCATAAAATAAAAAAGGGGGAGGTTTATCCCCATACACCACACATTTATTTAAAACATGTTCTTTTTATTTTACATTTTTTTAAAATAAATTGGATGCCAAGGAACTTTCTCCTGAGTGTCTATGGCACCCTACATACTTATGCATACTTGAAAGGGAAGGATTCACCTACTGGTGTATGGCATGATCCCAACCAGGTATTAAATTCGGGGAAGAGGGCATGTTTGTGTTTTTTTCTGCATGATGCTGAAGGATCATAGGAGCTGCCAGAGTGATTGATGAGACATGCTGATCTAGGACAAAGAAGGATGCTGACCTGTGAGCTTGCTGAGTGCCCTGACAAAGGTGACTGGGAAGCTGTACTGGATATATGTTTCTGACCCACTTTTGCATGCCTATATCTCAGATGGGACAAGCTGTCTTGCCTCAATTTTTTAGACCTTGTGAAACAGAGAATCAAAAGAGAAGTTCTAATGACTTGTATTTTCTTAAATGTGACCAGTTATTTGATCTCAATCATGGACTGGTCTAGAAATCAATCAGTATTAGAAATAACAGTCTTCATGTGTAAGGCTGGTTCTGGACATTTTTAGAGACACATTTGGAAGTAAGTTAGCTGTAGTTCTCTGTGATGTTATGTTAGCAAGAGATAAAGTTGGGACAGGATCTGGATTTTAAAAAACACATGTTAGTACATGTGTTTAGGCTCTTTTAATTGTCAAGTTAAAATTACTTTTGTTTTTTCTACAGTATTTAATGTAAGTTGCATTGATTGTACACTTTCTAATTATGTTATTGTGTTGAAATCTTGCATGTCTGTTATGGAGGTCTATCAACCAGCTTTTGTTTTATTGACATGAATATTACAGAAGCTTGGCATTCTGAAAAAAAGCTTTCAAGTACTGGAAGAAGTGAGTCATGTTTTAAGCAGAAGCAAGAGGGTAGTGGGCTTGATTATTGCTGGTATAACAGCATTACTTACATCAACTGCTAACACCACTGCTTCTGCAATTGCTTTGACACAAGAAGTTAAGACAGCTACTTTTGTTAATCATTTAGCAAAAAAAAAAAAAAAAAAGTTACGTATGTGTTGAGTATACAAGAGGATTTAGATAGGCATTTGGAACAATGGATTGATGCTCTTTATCCTATTGAAATTATTGGAAGAAGGTTCAGAGTTTAAGAGTAAGGAGCCATCTCGAGTGTCATGCCAAATACCATTGGATTTGTGTTACTTCTAAAATTTACAATGATAGTCTTCTAATCATCTTGTATCAATGCACCAACAGATGTTACTAGTGAGTTTATGAATGGTATGCCAGTCAGTACGAATTCAGACTCATTCAGCAAACTGCTCAGGATGTTTGAGGTCTTTGAGAACAGATAAGTGGCTTGGAGACATCCTGGCCAAAAAGGAGCACCTTAAATCCAAAAATGATAAATTCCCGATAATGAAAAGGATGAACAATGAAAGCTTGCAGCCAGACTTGGGTCAGGGATGCTTCCTGGAGACTGTCAGCTTCCACCTGCCCAGGACAGAGCAATGAGTACCCAATGCTCAAACTGCTACCCCAACCTCTGCTCCCTCAGCTCACTGTCAGTACACTCTTATCTCTAGCTGAAAAACTCACATTTATTTCTTTCCTCCTTCTACTTGGATCTGTCTGCATCCAAATTTGGATGGCTGTTCTCATTAGACCAGTCCCTCTATCATTATCTTGCCTGAGAGATGCAGCCAGAGATACTTGGTTTAACCCAAAGTGTCAAGCCCTGTGTAGGATTCAAAAGTTTATTGTATTGGTTTTGATGATGTTATAGGAATGGCCCCCAATCCATCACTGCCATTCTTTGTTCCTGGTTTGTGCCTTAGTCCTAAGCGTTTAAAAAAGAGTATTTCACTTATCAGTGGAATTTTTAGAATCTATGTAACATCTATAATGTGTTAAACAAATACAGGTACATACAAACACACACACACATTCTCATACACACATAAATAACCAATAAAATTGGTCAGCAAACTGAACGAGCAGGTCTCAAAAAATAGAAATGATCAATAAATAGTTTTAAGTTCTGCCTCCTTTATCAAATTGTTTAGCTTTGACTATCAACTAGAACTAGGATCTAGGAACTAGAGCCACCTAGAAGTTGGGTTTCCAGGTATACCTATAAGGTTACTTAAATTAGGTTAGCCTCTGTCCATGACAGTGAGGGATTATTTTGATTAAGTTAGTTGAGGTGGGAAGAAGTCTCATCCCCAAAGTCAACAACCCATCCGCTGGGCTTGGGTCCTGCACTACATAAAAAGTTGGAATCAGCTGATCGTGAGCATCCATGCCAGCTACTTCCAACTCACCATCTCAGCTAGGATTTACTGCACCCTTGAACTGTGAGCCGAATAAATTCTTCCTGCCTTAAGTTGCTTCTGTCAGAGTCTTTTATCACAGCAACAGGAAACGGCATTAAGACACTTAGTCACTAGGAAAATGTTAATTAAAAGTACTTTCAGATTCTATATCTCCCTGCTTAGAATGACTAGTATGGAGGGAACAACAATAAGAATAACAAAAGGACAAATGTTGGCAAGGATGCAGATCAAGAAGTGCCTTAACTGAGTGCGGATGAGAACATAAACTGGTATTGTAGCTAGGAAAATCAGTGTGGAGGTTTTTCAAGAGACTAAAATTAGATCCACTATCTGACCTAGCTATACTGTTCTTGGGCATATTTCCAAAGGACCATATATCCTTCCATAGAGATGGTTGCATAGGCGTGTACACTAGTGATCTATTTACAACAACACAGAGGTGGAATTGGTGTGAATGTGCACCCACAGAAGAACGGCTAATAAAAACGGTGGTGCATATTGTGCAGTGCAATTTTGTTCAACCATAAAGGAAATTAAATTATGATATTTTCAGGAAAAAATAGATGGATCTGGAAAGCATCCTATGAGGTCAGTTAGCTGAGACTCACAAAGACAAATACTGTATGTTCCCTCTCATATGGGGTCCTAGCCTCTAATTTTTACATATAAATATTTTGTGGGAACTGATTGTCGATATAAGTCATGAAACTATAAAGGGTCCCATGAGAAGGGAAAGGGAGGTTGTAAGGAAGAAAAGTGAGAGCAGAAAGTGGAAATGAGTGTACTGGGGATGAAAGGTTACAAGTGGATCGGAGAGAAGGAACGGGAGAAAAGATCTCAGGAGAAGCTCTCCTAAAACCCACTATGCAGAAAATGCTTGATACTTTGTATACTAACATGAAATTGCCTTAATGTAACTCGTTACTTTGTATACTAATTAAAACAATAAATAAAATTAGCACAGGCTGGATCGACTGAGCCACTAATATGATGCAGACTATAAGACATCTGATTTCTATGATATTGGGATTCAGGAAGCCCCTTCCTGACATTTCTTTCCTCTGCTCCACAAATGCCATCATCTTTATGGCTTTAGCCTTTTTGCCTTTTTGCACATTGCTGTTGCCTTCTCGCAGATTTTGTAGCAGCTTTGACAGTATCCCTCTTGATTCATCTAATCCCCTCCTTTTCTCCTCTGCCTCCCCCCTCCCATCTATTTTAAGACACAGGAAAGACAAGAAAATCACAGCCTAGAGGCTTTAAGATTTAACATTTTCACTCTGTGGAATGTATGAATCATCTACTTGGACATTCTGAAGCATAATTATTTGTTTCTTTTTCCAAGGAAATTGTCTTGACAGATTAAAAAAAAAAAGGCCCATAGATTTATTTTTTTATTGGCTCCTTTTGGACATTCTCTCCTTATCTGAAATTTTCTCTGCTTTTGTTCATCTGCAAACATGTTTACAACATGTGCTCAACCAACTAAGAAAGGATATGACTACAAATAAGTAAACAGCATCTCAAACTCTTGCCATTTAAATTTTGCCTTGGTTAATAAATCAGTTTGATCTATTTACTACCAGAAACTCTAGACCTCATTCAAAGCTCAGTTCTAGGAAAGTAAAAATATTGGCAGTAACACATTTCCATGTAGTTGTTAAAAAGATTGCAATGTTTATGATACCACAAAGGCAAAACTTTCTATCATTATTTAGGTGTTACATCCTCTATGAAACCTGCCTTTTGTCATTTTTGGTAAAATTGTTTTTCAAAAACATGAAAATTGCCTATGAGGCTCACCCAGAGTGAGGGGTCCTGGCATTTTCAATTTCTAAATAGATCTTAGTTTTTAATGGACTAAGAAAGAGTGGATGACATGTATCTAATGCAGCTGTTGCTAGTCTGAGGAAGGGCTTCATGCCTTGGCAAGCTTTCCTCTGCACTGTGTCTTCTGTTTCTGTTACAACATCAGACTGTCACGGTTGAGAGAAAGGCCAGGGTGGCTGAATTCCTTACTATAAAGGGCTGGGACCAAACTGATTATTGATAAATCATGAGTTCCTTCCCTAGTTCCTTCAACATTCTTCCTCTTAGACTTGGCTGTCATCCTGGTTAGAGAGGGTTGAATATTAGAGACTTAGATTTCTCATTAATGACCTTCTTCTCACTACCTGTCTCTATATTGCTTGCAAATGCAGTCAAGAATAATCTGCAGCAGAAAGAAAACAGTGAATTCCAATGGCCAGTTGACAGTCTCCATCATGAATATAAGAAACAGCAAGATTCAGAGTTGAAGCTGGCAAAGCAGGTCAGGGTTATGGTATGTAGGAATGGGTACAGAAAAAAAAAAGAAGTTGAAAGAGAGAACAGAAAAACAATGATGTGTGTAGTTTTAAGATCTCTGGAGAACCAGACATACATATAGAATGTCCCGAATGTCCCATAGGGATCCAGGAAATATCTTGAACACACATACACACACACACACA
This sequence comes from Grammomys surdaster, assembly GCF_004785775.1. Taxonomy (NCBI): domain Eukaryota; kingdom Metazoa; phylum Chordata; class Mammalia; order Rodentia; family Muridae; genus Grammomys; species Grammomys surdaster. The sequence continues at coordinate 4,037,907 of NW_021605455.1, read as the reverse complement.
CACACACACACACACACACACACACACACACCAGGTCTAATGAGAACTTCTAAAACAGTTTCTTAGTTGAAGATTTACTTGGGGATCCTTAGTCATTCAAAACTCCACAACTGCTGCCAAATGCCAGATCAGAGCAATCTGAACTTTGGCTCTGATTTATTTCAACTTGTCATGTTCTCCATAAACATGGTAGTTCTTGTATGATCAGTTTCTTGACAAAGGAAAGGATTTGACAGACCTGAAATCACCCTATTTTCTATGTATTTAGGTAGATTCACATATCTGAATAGAATCTAAAATTCAAAATAGAGCCTGCATTTCTAGAGTTAAGCTAAAAGAAGACCAGAGGGGAGACGGAGAGCAGGCTGTATACAGAAAATCTTGAGCTTCTTTTGTTGTCTGTTCACTTTCCAGCTATTTTTACTGGTTCCAGCAGTACTTTTATTTTGAATTTCATAATGACACTGAAATTCTTCCCCACAGCAGTCTCCTTCCTATCTGGCACACTGCTCCTTCAACTAAAGATTGCATGGACCTAATATCTCCCCTTTACTAACGTTGACAATGCATCTGTATGGGTGCTGTTTGTCTTACTTCCTCTATAAAGTAGTCTTCTTCAGGGACCAGGATTTTGCTTGATCATGAATTTAAATCAAGAGGAGGAGAACCTCTCAATTAAATTCTTCTTCATAGACATCATAGCTACAAAGCAAGACATGAAATTCAAGAATGACAAACAGCATAACAGAAAGCCAGGATTGGTGATATAAAAAAGTCTTTTAAAGCCACTCCAGTTGGCTACAGAACACTGCTGAGGTCTTTGTTAACACTGGGTTTTCACTTCAAAATGCTTTCATATAAATGACGAAATTATCAAAAATCATCTTCTTTTTGGACCACAGAGTTAGAGTACTCATCATCATTTTTGCCAGTGGTAGCAACATACTTTAAAATGACATTCTAAGAAGTGGACTCAGCTCTTCTGGTTTTATTTTGGTTAGCACAAAACTGAATATCATAGCTTTTTTTTAATATCTTGGGTTAACTTGGTGAAGAATTTCTTGGAGTGATAAAAAGAAGGGTCGGTGATAATAGAATAAAATAAAAGTGATAAAGATTATTCTGACAGTGAGCTCACAGTTCACAGATTCTGAGTTTTACATTATGTATTAAGTCTATATGACAATGAGAGACATAAAGGAAGCTTATATTAAGCTATCGTGGAAAATAAAATAAAATGAAGGCCTGTACTTGATCTTGCAAAAAATAAATAAATAAATAAATAAATAACCTTTATACATGAAGTTGTTTAAAGCAGATACCAACCTGGTGGTGATACTAAGTCTTTTAGTGAGACCTTAGCCACTGAAATTGATGCTTTTGCCCAAGGAGATAATTTCCATGCATCTTACTCTAAATTCCTATTAATCACAAGATACAGTTTGGTAAGAGCACATGGTATATTTTTTTTCACTCGAGCCTCAGAGAAATAATTAATGTCACAATGTACCGATGTTGTACAAATGTCACCATTTTTTTCCTTCCACATAACAGCATATTCTACTCAGGAAGAAGACTCTTCCTCCACTCTTCATCACAGGAAGACCACTGGTGGTTTTTCTTTCCCTTGTGTTTTGTGGAGCTTACATGGACCTGCAGCCACATTCATGGAGACAGTGAATACATATCCTGGTTAGTGTATGGTCTCCCAACTAGTTCAAGTCTTGATTTGTATTAGCAGTTACCTCTACAGAGCAGGCAAACATTGTAACTTAATTATATGCAAGCCCCAACAGAAGCGTTTGAAAACTAGCTTATCTGTGGTTCTGGCTTGCTCATATCTCTCCAGTGTGAGAGCTGTTTTCTTAAATTGCTCACTTGCTCAGTAAGTTTGAAATCAGTGGGTCTGGGCTGTGAAGGCAGAGGGCTCTTGTTCTTAATTTAGTTTCCTTTCATCAAAGCCTCCTGCAACATCTCTGCAGTGACAGAACTATTGTAGTCCCTCCTTCTATGATGAATATTGAATTTCAGGTCTTTTCATTAGTAGAAGTGGTGTCTCCTGGAAGATATTTCAACCTTCCTAGCTCATAACCTCAGGCAGAAACTAACATTCTAAAAAAAAAAAAAGAAGAAGAAAGAAAGAAAGGAAGAAAGGAAGAAAGAAAGAAAGAAAGAAAGAAAGAAAGAAAGAAAGAAAGAGAAAGAAAGAAAGAAAGAGTCTAGTTGTGGTTTTTAAAGTCTCTTTGATGCCCCATAGCAGGTGCATATACTAATCAGCCAAGCTTCAAGAAAAGTTCAAGAGTCAGTTCCGCTCAGTGGTGCTCTATCAGCTGCCCCTAGTCTTTCTGAGAACTTGGGAACTTTAAGCGGTATTACTGAGCAGACTTAGCAGTTCACAGAAACCTTCAAAGTAATCAAAATCCACTGACATTTTTATTGAAATGTCCTTTGTTTCCCAGCCTAGTGGAAGAAATGCATAATAGAGTGGAAATAGCATTTCAAGGGAACTGGGTTTCATTGTAATACTGTCTACTATCCAAGTATATGATACTAGAAAAAATGGCTACTACTTCTGGGACCAATTTCTTCATCTTTGAGAAAAATGTGTTGATGATAATTATACTTTTTCCCAAGTCTACTGTCTTATGTGTGTCTTTTACTAATAAAATGAGTATATTTTTGCTTGTTCTTTGTAGTATATTTCAGGCTAGATTCAAGAGACATACAGATACAGAAAGTACATTATGCATATTTGAAGCATGTAGTCTAATAGACAGACATAAAACTCATGTGACCATTAAGTAATTGTGATATATGATGTGTGTTAAAACCAACATTCTCAAGAGAAGAAAAATTCTTAACTAGGATTGTGGAAAGCAAGCAAGCAGCAATTCCTGAACTTCTTCTGACTTCTCCATTTCTCAGTCATCTTAATATTTTAGCTGAAAAAAAACAGAGCAGTCCCAGAAGTCAGTGGCATAGTGTAATGATTTTATATCACATGTAGCATTTGAGTGGTTTTCTTATAAATTCTGTCAACTGATAAATCAAGAGTTAATATTCTTCAAACTTTGAATTCTCCTATTTTAAATGATGCAAGGGCCCCAGGTTCTTTTTCTTTTAATTTTATGTGAATAGATGTTCAGCCTACATGTATATATGCATAACACATGTGTGCCTGGTGTCCTATGGAGGTCAGAAGAGGATATTGGATACCTGGAACTGGAGCAAGTGATGCTTTTGAGCTATCATGTTGGTGCTGAGAATCAAATCTGGGTCCTTGGGGGCGAGTCTTTACTGCTAAGTCATCTTTTAATCCTCGTCCACAGCATCTTGCAGAGAAGACAGTATCAAATCCCATCTCACAGTCCTTAACTTCCACTTTGTTTCTCAAAAATATTTAACTGTTTACCTACTGACTATCTCTGCGATTTCATGAATCCTTATTTCTGGAACTGCTATGACATTAGTTGGAGAATAATTTTCCCTTTTCTTCCTATTAGAGAATTCCTCCTCTGCTCTTACAGACAACACATATATGAGCTTAGACGCTTTATGAGTTGTCTATGTTTTCCATATTTATATACTTATATATAAAATATAAGTTGTACAAAATATAACTTAAGTAGGCATAGTAAATTAACTGCATACACATTTTTAGTACTTAAAGGATAGAAAAAGTATTCTATAACTTTGACATAATAGAATCTTAACTCTAGAAGGAATTACAAAATCTAATTCAACCTGGTGATTAGCTTAAGAATTCCCTAAACAAATGTTCTTCATACATAACAATCATGACTGTCCTAAATATTGTAATTTAAGGGGTAGAAATGGCATTGTGTTCTATTTCGAGATCTTTAACTTTTCTCCATTATTTTCTACCTGTGGGGCCCATTTCTGTGCTCTTGACAATATTTCTTTCCTTGCACTGAAGTTCATTCAATTATGGCATGATCCTCTTTGCTCTCATTTTCAGAGAGCCTCCCTGCTTCGTGTGCTCTGCTATGGCATTCAGATTCTCTCTTAGATGCTCTGAGATCTGCCAGACCAAATCTTGCCACATAATCAGAAACTGGGGACCAAAAGAGAGTGAGGGATTAAGTAAATGAGAAAGATGCCTCCATGGGTAAGCATTGTAAACTCAGCCTTGATGGAAAAGACAAGACAACTTGGCAATCTTAGAACAACTGAATTGTTCACAGCTGAGAAGAGGAGGACTCAAACCTTGGGTTCTATCAAGTTAGAGAAAGTTTCAAAAATAGTTAAAAATTCAATCAAGCAAGGGGTACAGAGGAAATGAGATTTTTTTCTTATCCATTCTTACATTATTTTCCTTTCTTCCCTTCTGAATTCTATGTTTAAGAAAAATCAAGTTAAAAGTTAAAATTCAAAACAAGTCAAAAGACTGTTCTGTTGCTTTTTCATGGCACAATAGTGCTTCTTTTTTCAAAGTAGTTTTTATTAGTATTCAACAAACTACATTTTATTTTGAGTTTTCAAATCCTCAGTCTGGTGACCATCAGCATAAAGCAGCTTGAATTTCTTCAGGTTTTCCCCATGCCCTCTGCCACCTAAGAATGCAAGCTGGACCTAGCATACTGTTTTGGGTTCCTACTAAATCCTTCCCCAGTTGACATCCTTCCCCAGTTGACATCCGGTTCTGTGGTCACACTGCAGGATGAATAAAGTCACAGGTTCTCCCTGTACTAAGACCTGAGTTCTTTCTAGTCTTGCGTAAACTCTTATACAACTTGTCCATCTATCAACTGTGGCTTTTGTGAGATTCTTTCTGAGAGATGATAGTGGTATTGGATGAGAGCTTGGGAACTGCATATGGCATCCAAACAAAACTTGCTATTACTGTAAGAAGTGTAACCTCTTCTATCTCCTTTATTTATTTTCTGTAAAAGTCCCTTCCCCTGTGTTATGCTACAATTGGAAGATGTACATAAAACTATGATCCTCAAAGCCTGGCATTTACTGTAATCCAGATACACAAATGTTGTTTTCTTTCTTCATGTTTATTATGCTTATTCCTGCTGGAAGAAGAAACAAATAACCACAACCCATCCACATAAATAGATAAATCTTTAAAAGCATAAGGGAAACTTGATCATGTCTACAGTGGCTAATCAGACAGCTACTACGACTGAGCTGAGTGCCACTGGCTATGGTACAAGCATCCAATACTACTCTTCTCTCAACAAATAAAGTGAGGACCACAGGCAAAAATTTACCAACAAAGTTAATAATAAACTGAGAGGGGAAGATGTCTAGATCCTGAGCCTTCAGAAAAGATGGAGGATAACTATTCAGAGGGATTTGGGTAATAAGAGGTCACAAATAGTAAATGATCTAGGAGTTATTGCCCCCAAAAGTCTAAACTTTAAACATATAATTAGCCCCATTGTGTTGTGTTGTGCATCACATCCCGATATATTTATGAATTGCCATAAAGGTATGATATGACATCTCAGGATCTGCTGATGTAGTCCTGGTTTCAATTCTCTCTATACTAATGATAGCTTCCAGTTGTAGTATTTGTATATGTAAGACTCTTAGCTTTAGCTAATTGCCAGTAACACCTGATTCCCAAACTAGACTAGGCACTCTGTGAAAAATGTAGTGCACACAAATTCTTTGTAATTTCCTTCTCATACGAATGCCACATCCTCTTCAGACCTGAGCATATGACTGACTGACAAGCCCAATGGAGAAAGAGCAGAAAACAGGAAAACATGTATTATACAGTGCCTTGCGTTCATCAGGCCGCCCTTCAGAAAGGGGAAATTACAAAGAGTGAATGGTGGGAAGTCGTTTTATCTGCTAGAAAAATATGCCCTGCTCTCTACTCAAAAAACAAGTGGCCATGAAGCAACCACATTATTTAAAGCTACAAGGCAAACAGGAAGAGGCAAACCAAACATAGGCCCTGAGAACTTCTCACAAAGACTGGGGTTGATTGCAAGCACGAAGGGCATGCTGACAGCTTCCAGGGGCTGCTGTGAAGTTAGAACATCTACATGGGGAAGGAAAGAGGAAAGGAAAGTGCCAGTTCCCCTTTAACAAGCTATTTAGGGGATCAGATTCTAATGAAAAGGAATAATAATGCTTTCTGGAACCAACCTCCATCAGTATAGCACTGACACTTAAAAAGAAAACCCAGGGCAAACATCCAGGCTTGATGTTATAAAAATTTCTCAAAAGTACAACATAGAAAAAAACTCTTGTCAGAACTCCAGAAAATGGTGATGCTTAAATGATTTGGCAACACAGGTAAATCCAGTAGCAACAGTACATGCGATTTAAATATTGGACCGAGAGAATCCTTAGTTCTAAAGCATGTGACATTTTTTAGATAATATTTTCCTACTTTAGACACATTTTACAGCATGTGTAACCACAGTTAACATCATATCTTAGCTAAATTATCCCATTGCTTTTCAGGCCTCTCTCATATCCGTGTAAAGAGCAGGATTTGTGATGAGCAAGGCATTTGGACGCTATTCTGAACATCTCCAGTAGTCTAGTGAGTCTTGTGTCAGGGTCATAATCTCACCAGTGAATACTTTGAGGATGGAGCTACTGTATGGTCATTAGACAGTCATTTGAAACCAGGTCTAGCCAATGACACATTCCCCTTTTCTTTCTCTATGCCATTGGATAAGATATTTAAGGGATGCAGGATAACTTATGATAAAAAATATGAATTTCTTTGATGCTAGAATAGAGTAACAGTGGAAAAGTTTTCCCCTTGGATACAACCAGAGGCATGAGTTCATTTCACTCTCAAAACTGAGTGATCTTTCTAGGGGCAGACAGCCAAAGGCCTTCTCATTCTAGATATGAACACCATAGAAAAACGAACGAGCCATCTGACAGTAGTATTAATGTATGTTTTCCTATTTCTCCACACTGACAAGATGTAGTGTCACAGAGAACCAAATTAACACAGCAGGAGGCTTTGTCATTAAAGAAATTCCAGCACGCTTTGATTATTGCTGGCAAGAGAGCTGAGTGTGGGGGGCAGACAGTAATCCTAGTCTCAGAACTAATATTCTTGCAGACAGCACAGCTCTGTCTCAGTGTGTCTTGAATTGGGAGATAGGGTGTAATTTTTCAAACCTAGAGGGACAGAAATGATTTCCAAGCTAGGTACTTAAAGGTACATCCAGCCATAGATCGCAGTGAACACAGCTGTCAATGTTGCCATAATCATAAAAACAAACAAAAAAATGTGTGGGAGAGAAACATGAGAGTCAGGGGAGAGTGCCACAAGTGTTTCAGTGTGGTTTGTAGGAGCAGAATATGCCATTTGTGAGACTAAGCCAGAAAGGCACTTAAGTAGCAGGGTAAAATAAGATTTATTTATCTGAGAGAAGTTACCAAATGTAATCAGGCAATTTACTGAAAGAGTTTCTGAAGTCCTCCCTTTATTGCTGCAATCATTTTGTTTGTCTTTGCATTCAAATTAGGAAGCTACCATGTTACAGCCTCGAAAAGCTTTATATCTTCCTTCCTTCCTTCCTTCCTTCCTTCCTTCCTTCCTTCCTTCCTTTTCTCCTCCTCTCTGCTCCTTCTCCTCCTCTGCCTCCTCCTCCTCCTTCTCCTCCTCCTCTTTCTTCATCTTTATTAAAACTTGTTCATTAGGAATAAACAGTTCACAGACTGAGTCAACGATCCAGGTTCCTAATATATGGCTCTCCCACTCATTAGCTACCAGTTGATAATCCTTTAGATCCTCAATTTTCTCATCCAATAATTAAAATAATAATGTTACTTAACCCTACTGCCAGGATGGTGCATTTCCAGTGTGAGAGTTAATAAAGAAACATCCTGGAAAAAACAGACCTAGCCCTCCATGTGGTGATAGCACAAAGACAATGAACTCTTCTGACAGCTGGTAGCAAAAGTTATATATAGGAGGGAGGAGTACATACAGAAATCTGTACATTCTCTCAGAACTGGGTATAGGTGTACTCCCCTCCTACTCTGAAATAGCAAACACTGAGCCTATTTGAAACCTAATTCACTGAAAGAAGGATGAGCTGAACTCCTATCACTTAAAACATAAAATAAAGATTTAAAAATCCACTTAATTGTCTCAATTAATTGTTTTACATCCTAATGTAGTATTCAGTCCTTGTGGGGATGGGTAATTACACCACAAAATCATTTTGATCTAAAAGAGTTTAACCAAAAGCAATTACTCAGAGGAAGCATTGTCTCCAAAATAGAACACCTCAGGTTTTCATGAGGAGAAAAAATGGTCTCCTACAGAAATGGCCCAACAGGGCCAAATGATGAGAATGGAAGGAGTATTGTTGAATTCTACAAAGAACAATAGTAATACAAGTTCATCAGTATTCAGTGTCTGTCAACTAGTTCTGTAAGTACAGAACCCAAGTGCAAAACAATAAAGCCATGACAGCAGGATCAGATAGAATAGGTATCTACCTATTGACTACAGCCAAAAGGCGATAAACTATTTCTTCCATAAAATGATTCAGATTTTTAAAAATGAACTTGACAGTTGGATTTTAGTGTAAAAAAAAAAGTTACGTCTGGTTCTACCTCCAAGTCCTATGATCCCAGAAATCAGACTCAGACTCAAAATATATTTACCTTGGCCATATAACTAGGCTCTTCTCTGACTGGACACCATTTGTTACAAGGCTTTCTAAAATCCCTAACTAAATTGTTTGTGCATCCTTATCAAAAGTCAATTGGCTGTGCATGTGCATCTGCATCCAGAGCCCTCTGCTGCTTTGTCATTATGTTCTACAGGACTTTGAGCCCTTGTATTGACTGTATAATACCTTCAGTTTCTAAATACAACTCCAATTAAAAATCTGCTGCCTTTGATCAAAGTGATAATTACTAGAGGTAATGCATACACTACTTAATCTGCAAATCTACTTCTTAATCTGTGAAAATATAGCTCCTCTTACCACTTGGGCTTTCTGAGGCAAAGTTTAATACACATTTCTTGCCTTTCTCTTATGTATGCAATTTTATCCTATGTGTGTTTATGTATAAATATTCCATGTGTGGATAGAGATCATACAACTTTTTTTCTAAACTATTGAGAGTAATTTTCTAAAGTAATACCCCTTTATTGCTAAATGTTTTATTAAGACATATTTCCTAGTGTATGAATAGCCACAAGCTATTATCAATTCATAATGGACACTATATACTATCCAGATTTTCCCAATTGTCTGCTTTATGGTAAAATCAAATTTTAGGAGAAGTCTTATGTGCCACTATCATTTCACATTAGTCTCTTAATCTGAAACAAAATTGTCTAATGGAATTGCTGCTGCTGCTGCTGCTGTGGCTGCTGCTGCTGCTGCTGCTGCAAATGCTTCCAATGCTGACTCTTCTCACCATTCAGACCAGCCTCAAACATGTGATCACTGGATATTTTAATTAAGAATAGTGAGTATTATAAATCAATCTCATTTTATTTAATAATGAATAAATGTGATTCAAAACATTAATGACTACATGTGGAAGCGACTGTTTATAGCTCTGAACTCTTCAATAGTAATTCCCAAGGCTTTTTTTCTTTGATTGTTTTTATAAATATGCTGAATTATTTGATAGAAAATCCCTCAAGTTGGGTTTATAAGGCATTTTTTCGTATTAGATTAGATTCAGACACGATATTGTGTGCATCATAGACCATCTCATCCAAAGGCCCCAAATATTGACTTATTACTATGATGTACATTTGGATTACTAAGTTAACAAGGCTGCTGCTAATTCTATCACTAAGTAGATTCTCTTTTGTAACTAAAAGGGTAGCTTATAAAGGGGTAGTTTGAAAGTATATGAATACTCTCTGATTCATGTCAGACTTATTTTAACACTTACTGATGGTTCATGTTTAACTCAAGTTGTTGGATCAGGAAGCCTTGGAGCTGGAGGGAGCAGGCCCCCGAGCTAGAGTAGGGTTGAGATATCTCCAAAACACAGAAATTTCTCATCTCTATATCCAAAGGAGTAAGATCACTAGCTACCCCATGCCCTGGGCCTGTACATCCAGGTGAATGTAGCCCTATGGCTAAGTTTCCATCTTGGCCTACCAGAGGGGGTTGAGTAACCCAGTAGCCAGGTTAAACTTCCTCTCCCCTTAAAAGGTCATGCGCAGCAACACCTGGAATTCTTTTTGCTAATAGGCATCCCTAGCACCCAGGGCAATGATGTACACTTACCATGAAAGCCCCTACTCAACACCCAAAAGGTTTAAACAGACTTCTTTTCCCTCACTACATGAGCTGTTTCACTGAAGCTGCCTCTGCATTCTAGCTGTCCTACCTCACTTCACCTTGCTGGATCTATCTATCAGTTATGATGTCTGGCCAATCACAATGTTAAAGGAAAGAAGTAGAGGATGAACATCATTAAGTCCCCAAGCAAATAGCACCATTAGCTAATCAAATATGAAGACAGTATGTTCAAAACAGGAACTAAAAACTGTGTGATTACTCAGCAAGTAGATTGCTTTCTGCTAAGTTGTAGATCTGTTTGGTTCCCAGAATCCGCATGATCAAAAGAGAGGATCTACTCTTACAAATTACCCTCTGGCCTCAACACACTATATATAAATAAATAAATGAAAATATGTAAAAAAAAGAACTCAGTGTTATTAATATGAGTCAAAGAAGCAAGTGACACTGAGAAATAGAGCTGAAAGGGATGGCTAGATGAATAAAAGCATGGTGAGTTATCCATACAAGCCAAATTTTACCACACATGTCATGTTTTACTTCTTTGTATTCTTTTTTTAATATTTAATTTTTGCCTGTTTCATACACATATAAAATGCAACATAATCATATTCATCCCCACCTCCCTATTACCATGTGCCTTCCCATTCTTGTTGACCATGATATTTCTATGACTCTCCTACATTCACATAATATGTGTATGTATATGAATGTGTATGCATGCATATGTATATATGTGTTTGTACATGTGTGTATTTGCATGTATGTGTGTGTATGCATGTACGTACATATGTATGTGTGTGTGCATGTGCATATATGTGTGTGTACATACACCTGACACGCAGGTAAGCATAGTTTGTGGTAGCCACATAATATCCAGAAAACAGGGCTGAATAGCTGTCCTTGCCATCTTCTGACTGATGCTCCCTTCTTCCATGATAGTCCCTGGTTCTTGCTGCTGGATTTGGAAGGGGGCATTATAGATGTCCCATTCAAATCTGAGGACATCTTTTTCTTGCTGTTGACCAGTTATGATTTTCTAAGCTGTCACCCTCTGAATTAAAAGAAAAGCTTTATTAATCATGCCAGAGAGCACTAATTACAGATATTTGTAGATTTAGAGGAGAGTTTGACTACACATCAATTTAGCAAAGCATCAGTAGTAGATTTTCCTATAGGACCTATGACTTCTACACAATTACCAGCTCTTGACCAGGTTTACAGGCCTAGAATGTATTCACTCTTATAGAATGGGCCTCAGATCTAATCAGAATATAGTTGTTGATCTCCTAAACTGTCATGTCATTATTGAAGCACTGAGTATATATTGTCTTGAACATTATTATTGTAACACTCAATATCCACAACTGATTACAATTATTGATGACGTTTATGACTCAGTATCCTATGAAGCACCTTACTATGAACACTAACCAGGGAGGATGCTTCGAGTACTGCTCTGACTTGATTTCTCTGTGTTTTGTATTCAAAGCATGTCTTACAACTCAGTAGCCATTTCATCATTTCTGCCTTTAGTAAGTATTCCTCATCCTCCATTTTTATGTCAGCCACTAAGACCTTCCATCACCACACTCCATGATTCTTTGTTAATAAAACATATTTTATTATTTTTGATACTTTCATCACATCTCTACACTACATCTTGATCACCCTTACCCATTCATTGCATTTCCTGTCTCTCCACAGAGGTCTCAACCTCTCCCAACTTCATCCCTTCATGCCCTCCCTTTGTCATAGTATACTGATTTCCAATTTTGCTGCCTATTTATTTGTGAGTGTAGAATTATCCACTGGAGCATGGTTGTTACCAGGGCCCATATCTTAAAGAAAAGAGAATCTCTATCCCTCAGAGACCTTCTGTTCTCAATAGCTTCTCAACTAGAGATAATGGTGTGTAACCCCCCCTCCTTTCTCACAAATTGACTTGTGACAGACCTTATATTTCTTCTCTGTGTCTCACCATTATGGCTCAGAGCAATAAGCCTCATGACTTCTGACCTTGAATATTAAACATTCTCTAAATCTTGACCAGACATCAATTAGATGACTCTGTGTTGGACCATTGACTGGCTTGACCATGTGCAGGTATGTGCCGGAAACCATAGGTGCTGTGAGTTCCTGAATGCAGTGGTCCCGTACCATCCAAAGGATACTTTCCCCAGTCTATCCAGACTTCTGTCTCTGACAGTCTTTCTACTCTCTCTTCCTAGATTTTTTTTTAATTTAAGATGAGAGGATGTGATACTGTGCCTGAACACTTACAGACAATTATTCTCCTCCCTTTGACCACCTGTGAGCTTTTGTATTAACCACCATGACTTCTTCATTGTTTCTTGGCCAATTGTTTCCTCACTCCCACTTACACAAGGAAATCTTAGTATAGTCTGTCCCTGTTACATATCTATTTTCTGAAATTTTCATAATTTTGTTTTAATGCTAAACGCATTATGTATATGAATGATATTTTCATTGTTCGTCCATTACTTGATGAAGATCTAGGCTGATTCCATATCCTAGCTACTGTGAACAGAGAAGCAGTGAATGAACCTAGTGTCTTTTGAGTATATTCCCAGAAGTGGTACAGCTGACATTCTGGGTTTATCTGTTTGGTTGATTGGTTTGGCTTGGTTAGGTTTTTGTTTCTTTGAAGGATGATGTTCCTAAAATATAATGAAATTTCTGCTTTCATTGTTGGACCATATTACACATGCCAGAAAATATAAGTCTATTTTTTACCACCTTCCTTCCTGATATGTTTGTTTATATAACTAGTTAATCACATTGAAACTGAATTATAAATACAATTTAAAATGATAAAATATATTTATTCTAGATTTCTGAAGTAGTTAGACAACTCTCAATTTTATTCAAGTACTAATTAAATAATTAAGTCTGAAAATATGATGTGTTAGGCCAAAGACAATGTTACAGAAATGTGAAATGTCCAATTGATCTTGAAGAGCCAACATGAATAAAATAACATCTAGCTTAGCATTATACAGCAAGTTAAATGTATTACATAAACAAAGTCAGCCAGAAATGAGTAGATACAGTTTATATAAGGAGAGATTCATAATCAATATGATCCCACAGGATTGAAGGGTTTATCTGTATCAATTCTCATTAAACCTAAATATAGATAAGGTACAAACTACAACTTAATAAGTTAAATTGCCATTCATCTCTTTTATTTCCACTCAAAGTAAATGAATTCCAAAAAATTACAATAGTTGTTTTTACAGATGTTACCATTAAATATGTAAGAATTCCCATGTGATTATCCATTTATTTTCTCCCAAAATTTTTAATGACTCAAATAGCTGAATGATAGATGTCTCTGAACATAAATTCCAAAAATGTCTTTTTTTTACATTTTTGCTTATTCACTTTATATCCCACTCATTGCCTTTCCTGTCACCACCCCCTACAATCCTTCCACTCCTCCCCTTTCTCCTTTGAGAGAGTGGAGGCCCCCTAGGTATCTCCCTACCCTGGCACATCAAGTCTCTGCAGAGCTAGGTGCATTCTCCCTGACTGAGGGCAAACAAGGCAGCCCATCTAGAAGAAAATATCCCACAGACAGGCAACACCTCCAGTTGTTCAGGACCCTCTTGAAGACCAACTTGCAAATATGCTACATAGGTGTGAGGGCACTGGTGTTGTCCAGCCCATGTATGCTCTTTGGTTGGTAGTCTCTGTGAGTCCCAAGGGTCCAAGTTAGTTGACTTTGTTGGTCTTCCTGTGGAGTTGCTATCCCGTTTGGGACCTGCAATCCTTGCCCCAACTCTTTCATAAGAGTCTCTAAGCTCCATTCATTGTTTGGCTGTGGGTCTCTACATCCTTCTGAGTCAGCTTCTGAGTAGACCCTCTCAGAAGACAGTCATGCTAGACTCCTGTTTGCAAGCATAACAGAGCATCATTAATAGTGCTAGGGACTGTTGCTTAATCGTGGGATGGGTTTCAAATTGGGCCAGTTACTGCTTAGCTATTCCTGCAGTCTCTGTTCTATCCCCCATTCCTGCATTTCCTGTAGACAGGATAAATTTTGGGTCAAAAAATTTGTGGGTGGGTTGATGTCCCTATCACTCCACTGAAGTTCCTGCCTGGCTACAGGAAGTAGCCTCTTCAGATTCTGGACATATACGTAAAAGATGCTCTGCCATCCCACAAAAAAGACTTGTTCAACTATGTGCTGTCTTGTCCAGCAGGGCATTAAACAGGGGTCTGGGGAGATCACCTGAAAGAGAAGATGGGGGAAAACAGGCAAACACAAGGAACACGGCTTGTCTATAGGCTGATCAAACCGTAATTTTTACCTTTTTACACACAGGTTATATATACAAAAAAGGCAGGATGTGGGGAAGGGGATGACGCAGGAGCGTAGGTGTTCAGGGGGAGTACAGATATATTCCAGAACAGTGTGTCAGCTGGGTGAAGGTTCAGGGGACAGATCACTATGACTCCACCTATGATTCACTTGTCGTTATCTAAGTTGGTACTATCTACCAAGGCTACCTATCTACAAGGTCTATGAATTCAGCCTGGCAATTTTCCACCAAAGCTGCTTGTTTACAATAGCTTCTAGGCATTTATTTCAGTGTTTTTCCACAGAGACCCAAGACTTGGTGTTAGCAGGCATGTATATCAGGCCTATTGCTGATTTTAGGCCTATGGCTGATTTTAGGCCTTCAGTGTATAAGCAGGGCTGCCCCTGACAATGTGCATGGCAGCTTTATTCATAATAGCCAGAAACTGGAAACAACATAGATGTCACTCAACTGAAAAATGGAAAAAGAAAATGTGGCATGTCTACACAATGGAATACTATCCAACTATTAACAACAACACCAACAAAAAAAGACATTATGAATTTTGCAGCCAAATGGATGGAACATGAGAATATTACCTGAGTGAAGTAACACAGACCTAAAGGGACAACGGTGGTATATACTTGCTTAAAAGTGGATATTAGCCATAAAATACAATATATCCATGGTACACTCCACAAACCAAAGAAGCTAAACAAGGAGGACGTCCCAAGCAAGGATGCTTGAATCTCACTTAGAAGGAGAAATACAGTAGTCAAAGGAGCCAGATGGAAGTAGGGAACTGAGTGGAAGAGGGCATACTAAGGGGAATGGGAAGGGTTTCAGGATCAGGTGTGGGGTGGGAAAGGAGAGATAGCAAGATTGTCATGAGAAAGAATGGAAATCTGCAGCTTATGGGGGTGGGTGGGTAAGTGGCATATCGAGGATATGATGGAGACATGAAATATGAGAGGTTCCCAAGATTCAATGGAGGTGACAGACCTGTGACTCACAGCACTGGGCATATAGAACCTAAGTATTGTAATATTTTAAAAAGAAGAATTAACCATGTACTTATGTATTTAACCCTTTTTGCTGACAGTGACATCCCTTGTGTTCTTTTTTTCTTCTGTGTCCCGCAATATTATGGTTGAGAGCAGGAGGCCTCTTGACCTCTAAAATTACTTGTGTATTAACTATCACATAAATCTTCACTAGACTTGAATTAGATGATTGACTATATGAGAGAATAATTGAAAACAACTTGATTGTTGTCCTTTGGGAATTAAACATTTGTTAGCTCATGAAAGCATTTGGAAACACATTGCTTTCTCCTTAAGAAAATGGAAAGCAGAAGTCAGTATCAAGAGGCAAAACAAGAAACGAGACAATTATGTCAGAAACTTGGAAGTTACCCTTAATGGAAGAATCATCTTGAACCAGAATCAGCTAATCAAAATGGAGGATGGTAGACTGAGTTCATTCTCTGTCTGAAATGATAATTCTCAAAACAGCAATACAATGTATCTTTTGAAAAAGGCATCCTCTGTGGTGTTAACCATGGATTGAAGAATGGTGACAGTAGCACTCCCCAGGGGATATAGATGGTGGGACAAAAAATTCATGCCTCTAAGAGGAAAGCATTTTGCCCAAATGTCATTCACAGAGCTTTGTAGCTGTCACTATTGTGAGATTATTTTCATGACAAAGATAATTACAACATCAGGAAAAAATATTTACAGAACATAATCAGAAATCATCTTATTTTCTCTTCTACCCTTCTGCCTCCTCACCACCTCTACTCAGTCTCTGAATTTTTCTGGGACAGGGCTTCTCCAATCATTCTTATATTATACAGTTAGCGTTAGTCATTTCTAGCAGCACAAGAGGCTGTGTCGTGTGTGTGTGTGTGTGTGTGTGTGTGTGTCTGTGTGTGTGTGTGTGTTCTATGGTATATATCTCTATATCTATATCTATATGTATACCAAGATATATATAGATGTAGGTCTAGTTCTAGATATAGATGATTAGATAGATAGATATAGATATGTAGATATGTAGATATATAGATATGTAGATGTGTAGATATATAGATATGTAAATATGTAGATAGATATATAGATTAGATATATAGATATATAGATATATGGATAAATAGATATGTAGATATATAGATATATAGATTATATAGATATATACATACATAGATACATAGGTACATAGATACATAGATATATAAATATATATAACAAAGTATTCCTAGCTATGTTTAAATTGAAACCCCCAATCCATGTATCAGTTTCAGAATATTTCAAATAAACTCTGAAGTCGGTGAAGTTGATGTGTTCAGGCCCCTTAACTTTTTCAATTACTCTTACCAAATTCCATCTCACTACAATCCACATGAGAACAACTATATCAGTATTTCTACCCAGACTTTTATCCTCAAATTATCATATCTCACCCTTCTTAGGATTTCCCATATATAAGAGAATTGTGGATTATGTATTTAATTGGTTTGGTGTGCCAATTTGTTTTAGAATCCACATCCCTCTTTCATCTAACTAAAATGTACTAAACATACTTCTCCAATCATGCCCTACATTAAGAGCATGAGCAGAGCTCGTCCTCCTTATGGAATACGTGGAAGAAGAGTAAGTTAAAACATTCACAGGAGAAAGAGATCATTGGTAACTGTATCTTAGAGAAATTTTCCTATGGAATGTGCTATACTTGGTACCTTAACAGGTTTCAAGAGATATAAGTGAGGAAGTATTTTTAGTAAAACTACTGAACAGAATGTAGTTACAGCAGTTGGTCAACATGTAAGGGAACTGGCTTTTGGAAGGTTTAATATGGGCTTGACCTGTACTATCTGGGATATATTGGATTTACCATATTTTACTACATGATTGTGTCATTCAAATTGAGATTGCCATTAGTTGAAAGAAAGAGTAATAGAAATGAGATTTGCTCCTGTGTGCTGCTGGTACTGAAACTCACTCTCTGGTACTTCATTAAAGCTCAATCAGTTATAGGTTTCTGCTGAGACTTTAACTGAGATCAAATAAAGCAAAGGAAGTGGGAGAAAGTTGGAATGCCTCTAAGTAGCATTGAAGACTTGCATCTCCTGGCAACTGTGGCAGTGAGCACTAGCAACAATCATACTTAATGCTACGGGTCAGGTTCTTTCTATAGCAACTTGTTGCATATCATTCAGCAACAGTTCTCTTGTCCACTTCACTTTTCTGAGATTTGTTCTTAAAGCTTCCCAATTATCCTTGAACTTGTCCAGCATCTTTACAATAAGGTCCTTTTCTGATTAATTTACTTGAACTGTGTCTCTTGTGTGCAATCAGTGTCTGTAACTAATGAATGTGTCTTTATTTCTCCTTCTGTCTACATTCCTGGAACTAACTTGTATTTTTGACATGATAAATACTAAGTTACTAAACTGAGTTAAACTGAATGGTTACTTGTGGAAATCTGAAAAGCTTTACATGATGTTTCACAAATTTTTTATGCAAAGGCCTGTGGTAGAAAACTTATCCTATTGATATTGTTCCCAATATTCTTTTTTGATTTAATTCTTACCTATTGTCATGGGTTCACCAAATATTTCCATCTAATCCTGATCTGTCTATCAGTGCTTCTGGGTTTACCTATATGACTTCAGTTCACATTTTAAACTTCTTATGAGATACTTTCATCATGTGTGCTGCCAGCCTTTCACACATCTCTGATGAAGAATAAATACTGGGGTTACTTCTGACTAAGGTGGCAGACTAGAAACCCTGTTGGAATGTGTGGCTGGTTACAATTAGAGATGTAAAGAGACAAGAAACATTCATTATTCCATTTGTTACTTCATTCCTGAAACTAACCTGATCAACAAGTACCTTCAATAAACCTTGTTTACTTTGACTGTAGTCATTGTAGCTGCTACCATCCACATATCAGTATCCTCATCCCCACCCCTGCCAGGCAAACTTATCTAAAGGGAATCTACAAAGGAAGCATCATCTGCAGGGCTTTCATAAAACAGGCTCCCAGTAGCTGTTGCCAGGGCCACCAAAACACTCTAGGAGAGAAAGGGGAAGCCATGGGAGTAGACAAAAACCTAACTAGTACTTTAGAGGTTGCACATCCACTAGCTGACCCTCATGGGAGAAAGTATCAACTGTTCTAAATATAGTTTATTAACTCCACAGTCCACAGAACCAAGTCAAGTGACATCACATACAAGGGACTTGGAGAACACAAGTGAAAAACAGACAGGTAAAATCAACAGAGTACAGAGTGGGCCAGGGACAAGGGACAAATCAAGGGATACAGCAAGAAATGGAATCAGCATCCAGGCCAGTGATCCAATGTCCCTATATTTCCATCCAGCTCTCCTTCTCCCACACTGTCATTCTCCAATACTGTTTCTTAACTGTCACTGACAATTTGCGTGTGTGTGCATGCGTACACACACACACACACGTGCGTATATAAAGTTATGACAGGGCAGCACTGGAGCCGGCCAACAATGTTCCTTACCTCCTGCCACTCTTTACTATTCTCGATGTGTCTGTCTGGTTTCGTCTTTTAGTTTTCCTTTACTCTCTTCCTTTCTCTTTTAGCACGCACACCCATTCCTTTTATTTTTTACTACTTCCAAAGCCATGGCACAGACATGCTTAATAATATTTGATTTCTTATTTTTACCTCTTTATTTTAGTCTAGCAGTAGTCAAAACTTCCAATTCCATCTCTTTGCCTCAATTTCCACTCCTCCGTGTGTCTCTATCCTCCACTCCTCTGTGTGTCTCTATCCTCTTCTTCCCACCTAACAACCTAAGACTTACCTGTAGTCTCCCTCTGACTGCGTAGCTTTCCTTTTCCACACACACTAATAATGCTTTAGGATACATTCATTGTACAGTTGGCCTCATTACCCCTACACCGATCTATAATTAACACATACATGATTTATAGTCTCCTGTTACTTTATTATCAGAGTGAGTTAACTACTGGACAGTGACTGTTGTACAGATAGTACTCAACCAACAGGGGCAAACTGGAGACAGAGGCTGGGATGTGGAATAGCAGACTGGCAAACAAAAATATTACCAAAGCTATACTGAAACCCCAACTCTTCTGAACACTGATAATATGTCCACTAAAATGAGAGGCAAACTGAATTTAAGGAGCAAGAATAGTGAGGAATCTTACTGATACAACCCCAGTGATGCATGTCTTAACAGAAGAACACAAGAAGCATATAAAAATCCAAAGCAATTTGTGTTCTCGAAAAGTTACCAATCCTATACTTTGGGCTTTGGGATTTGTAAAAAGAGTAATAAGTATGGAGAAAGAGAAAGGAAGACTTTTCAAAATGACTTAGATAACATTCCAGGTATAGAACGGAAGAGAATGACTCTACAAATAATAAGACTACTCAAAGAGGACTTCAATCTTTTCTGAGAGAACTCAAACTAAGAGCTACATAAAAGAATGAAACCAATTGATGATATAAAACTAGACTTTCACAAAGAGATAGAGGCAAATAGGATTAGGAAAGAAACTTCCTCATTATATTATAGTTAAAACATTAACAGTAAAGAACAAAGAAACTGTATGGAAAGCAACAAAAGAGAATGACTAAGTGGTGTATAAAGACAAGTTCATTGAAATAATGGCTGGCTTCTCAATCTCAATCATAGAAGCAATGAAGCCTGAATTATTATGTTTTTAAATTGGGAAGATTCCAATTTCCATACCCAGCAGCATATGAATCATAATTGGTAGTGAAATAAAAGCATCCCATGATCAAAGCAAGTGAAAGGAATTCAAGATCACCAAACCAGCCCTACAAAAGATACTAGAGAGAGTATTTCACTACAAGAGGAACATAAACTCATCAAAAGAAGGAAAGGAGGAAAAAAATAGATGATGACATGCAATCCATTACACAAAACAAGACTAAGAAATTTTAAAGCACGACAAACTTAACCAAAAGACAAGGAGAAATGTATACCTCTCAATCATAACCCTGAGTACCAATAATCTCAAGTCACCCATCAAAAGATACAAACCAATGCACTGTATTAGAGAGTAGAATCCTTTTAATCTTTTTAGCTGTCTCCAAGGCACACGCGCGCACAAACACAAACACACACACACACACACACATACACACACACACACACACACACACACATATATATATATATATATACCAAAGATTAATATAATCTTATAGTGAAATGATCAAGAAAAATATTTAATGCAAATGGAAGCAAAAATGAACATGTATTACTATTGTAACATCTGGAAAAATAGACTTCAAAGCAATTCTTGTCTAAGAAGATAAAGAGGGTTACTTCATATTGATCAGTCCAATAATAAGAAATTCCAATTCTAAATGTATGTACATAGACTATAGGTTTATCCAATTTTATAAAAACAAACACTAATATACTTAAAAGTACAGACTAACCAGAACTAGTGATAGTGATAACCTACTCTTACCATGAGACACACCAGCTGTGCAAAAAAAAAAAAAAAGAACAAAGACATAGTGAAATTAAATAGCATCATCAATTAAATCCAATTAACCTAACAGAAATTTACAGAACATTCAACTCAAATACCAAAAACTATACATTCTTCTCAGCCCATCATAGATGTGTCTGTAAAGTAGAGCACATGTTAGGACACACTTCAAGTGTCAAGAAGACCAAAACATCCTTGTGTTGGTTTGATGAGAAATGTCCCTCATAAGAGCATGTATTTGAATATTTGGTCCTCAGAACCCACTTTCAATGTATTAAATCTCTGCTTTGTATTGATGGTTAAAGATGTGATCTCTCAGCACACTGTTCAAGTGGCCTGCTTTCATGCCTCAGCTAACATTATGTATTCTTCTTCTAGAACCAAAACCCAATATCAACTATTTCTTCCATAAGTTGCTTTTGGTCATGGTGTTTTATCACAACAAGAAAAAGTAACTGATACAATCCTATATTTTATCATGCTATATTGGCATAAAGCTAGAAATCAATAGCAAAAGAAACTACAGAAAATATGCAAAAACAATGTGTTTAAACAATGGAGTATTACATGATGACTATTTCTTTACAAAAATCAAGAATTTTTCAATTCCTAACATTAAATAAAAATGAAAATATAATACTCCAGCTCTGTAGCATACAAAGAAGGCAGACTGAAGGATGAAGTTTACATCCCTAAGTGCCTACATAAAAAACAGAAACCAAACAATTAACAACAACAACAACAAACCTGAGGGATGGGTCTTAAAGAATTGACAAAATTAGAACAATCCAGTTCCAAGACAAATTAGAAAAAACAAAACAAAACAAAAAAAACAAGCAAAAAAAAAAAAAAACCAGACCCTGAGGAAATTCAGAAAATCACAGAGACACAACTTTAACATTTCATATCCTAATAAATTGAAGAATTTAAAAGAAATGGATGGGTTTATAGATACATATGCTGTACCAAAATTAAGCAACCAGGGCCTAAATAATTTAAACCGACCTGTATCAATGAAGATAGAAACAGTAATTTAAAATCCCCCAACTAAAAAATGCCCATGATCTAATGGATTCAGCACAGAATTCTCCCAGACCTTCAAAGAATAACTAATAATAGGAATATTGCTTAAATTGTTTTACAAAATTTACAGGGAAGAATACATTCAAACTATTTCTGTGAAGCTAGTAGTACTCTAATACCAAAGTCCAAAAGGAAACAACAGAAAAAGGAAATTCAAGCACAATTTCCCAGATGAATATATGAATGGAAATACTTAATAAAATATTTACAAACCATATTCAAAAAACCTCCAAAAGTTAACTCACCATGATCAAGTTGGCTTCACCCCAGAGATGGCTCAATGTACATAAAGAACAAATCCATATCACTATATAAATAAATTCAAGGACAGAAATGATAATATTTTTTTCAATTGATATAGAAAAAACCTTGAACAAAATCCAACATCGTTCAAAATAAAAGTTCTGAGGAGACTAGGGATGAGCATGGCACATATACATTCAATATAACAAGCTGATCACCAACATCGTAGTAAACAGAGAAAAACTAAAAGCATCCCCACTCAGGTTAGGGAAAAGACAATTGTGTCCACTTCAACTGTCCAATTCAATATAGTTCTTGGAGTCTTAAACTAGATCAATAAGACAAAGAAGGAAATAACAGGGATTAAAAAAAAATAGGAAAAGCCAAAGTATCCTGATTTGCAGATGACATTCTATATAAGACAGACGTCCTAGAAACCCCTAAAGCTGACAAACACTTTCAGTGGGTGGTATAGCAGGTTACAAAATTAATGTACTAAAATTAGGAGCATTTTTATATACTAAAGACAGACAGACTCAGAACAAGAAAAATTAGGAAAAAAAATCTCATCATCAATAGAAAAATAAAACATCTTGGAATAAATCTGACAAAGGAAGTAAAGAACCTGCCTATACAATGAAAACTTTGAAACACTGAAGAAAGAGATAGAAGACACCAAAACGTGGAGAAGCCTCATATACACATGGATTGGCATGATTAATTCTGAGAAAATACTGGCAGTATTGATGATTTCCAATTATACTAAAGAGCCATAGTATTAAAAACAACATGGTCCTTGCATGAAAACAGATGCAACCATCAAGGAAAGCACTGATCAGGACCCAAATATAAGTTGATGAATGTATACCCACCTTATTTTTGACAAATATTCAAAAAAACTTAACATTGGAGAAGAAACATCATCTTAAACAAAGATACTGAGAAAACTGGTTATCTATATGCAGAGGAACAAAACTTGATCCTTCTCTCTCACTCTGCACAATCAATTCACAATGGGTCAAAAATGTTAATGTTAGACTAGAAACTCTGAAGTTAGAAGAAAAAGCATTGTGTGCACACTTCAGATATAGCTTCAGGTAAGGATTTCCAGAAGAAGCTTTTGTCTGCTCAGGAAATAAAGCAAAATAATAATAATAATTTAAAAATTTAAAAAATCAACAGGTGTGATTTTATGAAATTAAGAAGATTCTATATCACAAAGGAAGCTTCTAACCAACTAAAACAGCAGCCTATAGAATGGAAAAAAATCTTTGACAGCTATACATCTAACAGAGAATTAGTGTTTAGAATTTATAACTGAAAAAAAAAAACTACATCTCAATAAAACAAACAATCCAGTTAAAAAGTAGGCTATGAAACTGACCAGAGCTTCTAGAAGAAGAAAACCACACAGGTAAGAAATTCTTTAAAAGTCTCTACCATAATAACCTTAAAGGTAAAAGCAAAAAAAAAAAAAAAAAAGATCTTTGATGTTTTACGCTACTCCAGACTGAATGACTAGGTTTTAGCAATCAAAAACACATGCTGAGAATGAGAGATCTTGGAACATACAGTCCTAAATGGGATGTCTTCATCAAACCTTTCCCTTCAAGGCTCAAGGACATATGCAAAAGAAGAAGCAGAAAGATTGCAAGTGGCAGAGGAATTAAAGACACCAAGGAAACAATGCCTTCCAGACACAACAAAACTGATACACACACAACCACACAGAGACTATGCCAGCATACAAAGTGCCTGCACAGATCCAAACTAAAGGGAGTCCCAGCACTGAGAGGGGACGTTGACACAAATCCCCATCCTTAATCCCAACTAAAAAAGAAAAGTTACTTATCTCCAATGTAATCTCATTTCGTATACAAACCACACTTAAGGGAAGGCACCATGCCCAGCAGTAGATGGACAACACCAAATAAAATCTAAGCTACTTTGGGAAATTTTTTTTCATAATTCTTTGGGCACTATTATGGGGTATGTATATGTATATGTACATGTGTGGTTTTTGTACTTTTCTAGGATTGGAAGCTTGGACCTAGAGGGGAATCTACTAACTACTATTATTCTGCCAAATGTACATAGTGTCAAATGCCCTCTATATTTATATCTCTATATGCATAGATTAATTTTTCCCTCAGATCCCACAAGAGAAGTTTTGTTGTCCACTGGTTAATGGTTGACATCAAAATGCACATATTGTCAGAGTGCAGGGAATAAGTATCTATGGAGTGCTAAGCCATAAATAGAAGATTTGTATCTGACTCTCTCCAAGACTCAGAAACCATCATGGAAAAAGTAGTCGAATGACTGTAAGGATCAGAAGCTAAGAAGAATCAGACCAAGATAGTGTGCCTTCTATACACAAGATCACTATACTCATGATCTCACAGCAGTTTGCGTTGTCTCTGTGAGTCCTGCACAAAATCAAACAAGTCAACATTGTAGCATGGAAGAGAAAAGGAGCCATAGTAATCCATTGCTTACCAAGGCACATGGACAGCTGATAGCTTCTATGGGTGAAAGAATCACTTGTCTTTCAGAGTGTAGACCATGGTGGGCCACCAGACTCCAGTGAATGGCACAACACCTAGAAGTATATAGGTAACACAAGTTATACTCAATAGGTTATTTGGAGAAATAAAAAGAGGACATGAAACTGGAGAGATGAGTGTGGATATGGAAGGAATTGCTATATGAATTTCTGAAATAATTAATAAAAACATAGGTTTTTAAAGGTCCAAAGTACAATTGAAAGGCTGTCTGATTTTATCAATCTCACCAGAGAACCATGCTTAGGAACTTTATCAAAACAGACAGGCCATAGACTTTTAAAACAAAAAGCATTTCTTTTTACTTCCATTTCTCTTTCTTTCAAGCCTACGCCACATGTTGGACTCAACATACTTACTGACCCTAGAGTCAAATCAGTTTAGAATGCCTGTGCCTCAAAAGACAAAAGCCATCAGCCATTCCCCTGTAGAGCGACTACTGGAATCTGAAAACAACGCCCTTGGAGTTAGAAAATGGAAATATCCCAGGGAGCTTTGGCACCCCTCTATTTCATTTCCTTTTCATAATAATCCTGCTGTTTAAAAAAGGAGTTCTAAAAGGCCACTTTATAAACAACCGAGTTTCAAAAACACTTAGGAAAGTCTTCCCATTGTTTCTATTCTGCCTTGTAACAGCCTCTGTGAACAGAATTTCCACAAAGGAAAACAAAACAAAACAAAAAAGTCATCCAATGCATTGCCCTCCAGCATAACTTAATATGTACAGGACATGACATTGAGTATTGGGTGGAACATCATATATTTAAGTATGTTAAAATAAACCATTAATGTATGTCATTATTTGTTTCCTTGAAGGTATTTCTTCTCATCTTCATTAAAAATAGGCTCAATTTCACCCTGTTAAATAAATCTGAGGGTTAGCAAGAGAAATATTGACCCAACAGTAATAACGGGTAACTTTATTGCAAACACGTATTCATTCCTTGACTAAGAGTACAACTAATATTTCTCTAAGGGTAATAAAAGCATATAGAATGTATTCCACACCTCTTTATAAACATCCCCAAGTACAGGATCAGGTTCTCTGCTTCTTTTTCTGTCTGAACACATTACACAATCTACTACAAATGTTGTAGACAGAACATGTTCTCAATGACTACAGTTGAAATCCTAAATACTGTCTTAATCTCACAGAACTCAACAAAAGCATGAAGTTACAAAGAATTTTGGACAAGACCATATACATGATTTTGTGCCAGAGTAGCAGAAGACACAGATTTTCAGATACAACATTTTATTGCCATGTGTTTGCTTCATCAGTAAACAATGCCAATACAGATTCATTAGGGATACAGACATAGAGTATGACTTACAAGGGTTAAAACCCATTAAAGAGAGTTATATCGTACTGTTGGCAAGGCTTCTCTTGGTAAAAATGTTGCTTTATCAGGTTTGATGACCTTAGCCCACAATCCCTGCTAATCATCTCCATTCTAGTTGTATGCACACAGTGGCCAATGTAGCAAGCTTGGTCTCATTCAATCACAGATTGAAAACTTTGTACAACATGTTCTACAGGAAGTTTGGGGTTTTGCTTGAATGTTGATTTTATAAAAGTTTTTTGGAAACTTTACTATTTAACTTCAATAAATAAGGTATGAAAGAGAAAAAAAGAGCGTAGAGAGATGGCTCGGGTGTTATAAGTGCTTTCTGTCCTTGAGAAGGCCTCAGGTTTGGTCCCTAGAACTAACATCAGGTGGCCCCAAATAACCTTTAACTCCAATTTCAGGGGTTCTTTGTCCTCTGACCTTCAGAGCTACATATACACACATGGTATATAAATTCATAATGCATACATGCATATATACATATCAAATACATAAAGAAAGAAATATTTTAAAGGAAAAAGAGAAATTGAAAAATCTAATTCATAACAGCTTCCTTTTCTTTCTTTCTGTCTTTCTTTCTTTCTTTCTTTCTTTCTTTCTTTCTTTCTTTTTTTTTTTTTTTGTTTTTCGAGACAGGGTTTCTCTGTGTAGCCCTGGCTATCCTGGAACTCACTCTGTAGACTGGTCTGGCCTTGACCTCATAACAGCTTCCATGTGTGTAAAAATAAATGTATATCAGAGATCATAGAAAGCCACAGTGACACAATAGTCAAACAAACCTGTCATACTACTTCCCAGCACACTAGCAAAAAATCAGTCCTTCAAATATATACATATGAGAACAACAGAGTCAATTCAAGCTTTCCACCTGTATAGAAGGTGGAAAACAACATATATTGAAATGCTCATACACTTTACTAGGAAAGCCTTTTTAGATCAACATGTTGTCAGATTCATTTCTCCATAATACCTGAGAGCTCCAAAACTGCCTTATATACCAGTAGAGTGTATTTTATTATTGTTTGTTTATTTGTTTGTTTCCATCTTTCTATTAGAATTCAATTAACTAAGTTACAATGGAAGATTTAGGTTCCACACTTCTGATTGAATTATTTATATCAAATGCAGCCAAACTAGGTACTAGTAATACCATGCATGACTATCACATTGAAATAATGATTTTTTAAAATTCGACAATAACAAACGAAACATTTATGGAGGTTTGACTGTATAGTGGCATAAGTTATCTAAGGGGAATAGATGCACATGCCTGGTGTTGATTCTTTGTGTTCTCTCACTTCCATCTGTCTTAAAATCTTTAAATGCTTTGCTAAGTCCTACAATTGACCCTAGAGCTGAAAACCTGAAGGAAATTCATTGTTTGGAGCATTCTTCATTCTTTCCTGCCCCCCAACCCGAGCTCTGTTTCCAAAAGCTAACACAAAAGTATATTCTATGTTGTCATGTCCATGGCCTGAAGGTACCTGACTGGAGCTGGGAGCCTGTCCAGTCCAGGCAGAAGGAAAATATTACCCTTCTATTTAATGAAGCAGTGCTGAAGGATTAATCATTAAGTAAATAGCAACAAGCCAAGAGGTTTGCTGGAGAAACAGAGCCCCACCCCATGTTCTCAATTTTTTCTGGGATTCAGGACGGAAATTATTACAGGAATAGTTTGGAAAGGGTTTCACTAACAACCATTTTCAGGGCAAGATGGAACAACGTGTGAAACCTCAACTATGGCCTGGCCAAGAGGGAAGTTCATTCTCAAAGCCCTCAGAGAACACAGGCTCCTTTTGTCTAGCAGTGGATAGCCTGCAACAGATTGGGGAAAGCTGGAGAGGGCTCATGCCCTGGCTCCTGTTACCTAAATCACAGCACAACTTTTTGGAGCTTTAATTTTTCTCACTTCAAAAGTGGTATGACCAAAGCATGACCAAAGGACATTATATACATCTATGAAATATCAATATGAAGTCATGTTTTGTGCAACTCATGTAAGTTAATAAAAATCCTTAACATTTTAAAATGGAAAAGTGTATACATACCCTCATCTTTAAGTAGTCTGTAATTAGCCACACTTAGAACATTTAAAATGTTGTCACTTAAACTTTCAAGTCTATAAAGACAGATACAAATATCTGCTACCTTTCTTATGAAAAACATGTAATCCAAGCCAGACATTTTGAAGCATTTGGCTAAACGAGATAGAATATCTGCTTTCTCTTAGGAACTGGAAAGTGTAGCTTCATGGACACCCTTACCTTGGGCTTATAATTTGCATGGTCCAGTCCAGAGCTTCTCAATTTTCTTCACTCATGACCTACATTCATTCCCCCAAATTTTATGCTGCTCTGGGTATTTAGGCATCTAAAATAAGCACAGAAGTCAAACACTTATAAATAAGAAGTCAGAAAGAAGTCTATTTTTAAACAATACTGTGATATATCTAATTTTACCATTTATTGAAAACCAAAGGAACAATTCAAACAGATGAGATGGCCATGCTTATTTATTTCTAGAGACAAGCTTAAATCTTGGCTGACTATTTGGTACTGCAGGACACATAGAACTTTTCTGAGTTGATCAATAGAGAGATTTATAGTCATCAACGTTGAGAATTCCACTTTACATAAATATAAAGTGCAAAAAGGCAGAAGTGTTTTTAGAGCCACTTCAGATATTCTTGGAAACTCTGACCTAATCGGAAGTCAAATTGACTTAATGATTTTAATGAAATACAGTAGGCAATTCAAAAATCAATTTTTAAAGTTACACATTCTAATATGGTCCAATCTAAGAAATACACTAATTTGATACTTTCATTCTAAGAAATGACTGTAAGAAATATTGAAAGCCTTTATTTGCCATAATTAAACTAAAAGCTTTGTAAATGCAGTTAGAAGAAAAAACACTGAAATTTATAACACCATAGTCTGGGGTGAGGTGTTCCAGGCAGAGTTCATTGACATCATATGATATGACAATATATGCTGTCCAAATTGCACATGTGTTTTCCAGGACCAGGGCTGAAGTGAATTTGTGTGATATAACACAGGAACCCTTGCCAGAACCACCTTGGATAAACTATGTGTTTGATTTTCAACTGTTGATTTGTTTTTGCATCTTCAGAACATTTTCCTGTTGCCAAAACTTTTGCTGCTCCCATAGTTTAAGATGCTAGAGTCTAGTCACTGTGACTGGATGGTACTGGACAGATGTAGGTACTGTAGGGAATCCATTACTTTGGAGGTGATTCCTTATGTTAATTTTTTATGAAAAATCCTTGAATGAAGACTTTTACCTGCAATTGAATCTAATGTCTCCTTTTTAATTTTATATATTCATTGTTTCTGACAAAAATAGTCCCTAGAAATTTCTGGGCTCAATGCTGAATATTCTATAGAATATAAAAGAAGACAAGAAGTCTCTGTTTTCATGACAATTTTTCACAAAGTTAATGAGAGAATGGTCAAAAGATAAAATATGTAAATCAAAATATGACTGAATCTGGAAAGATACCTGAAAGCCACATCTCCCAGAAATGGGGAAGGACTGAAGTGTCAATTTCCAACAGCCAAAGTCACATTGAGGAGAGGAAGGGGCTATCCATGCCACCTATGGTGCTGCTACCTAATGTCAAAATAGGGGCAGGCTGGCAGACACTTTGGATGTCTTTGCAGGTGGCGAAGTGTGTTCACATATTCTTAGACTCCTTTTACTCAAGGAAGTCTTAGAAGTTAAAATCAACACATAATATGCTGTAGAGGTAAAGTGTAATTTTGAAACATGGAAGAGAGCAGAATGAACTAATAAAGCCCAGGATGCCATTTTGAAGAATGAGTTTCTAACTCAAAGCTCTAGGGATTGAATGTGTTTCATATCATGAGAGATCAACATCTAATAAAATGATTTATTTTCCCTAGTTCTTGTGAGAGTACCATTTTATGTCTAGACCATGGTCTTCTAACAACCCATCCCCCAAATCTTACTTCTTTAATTACCATATCCATGTCACCTTGTCAAGGAAGCTTCTTCAGGACATTTAAATCAGATGTATCTTTATACTTTTTATACTCCTGATGCAATAATCATTGCCCATTACCCCAGCACTTCCTTATCATATTCCTGAAATCTCCTGTGTCCACCAATATATAG
Source organism: Grammomys surdaster (assembly GCF_004785775.1). Lineage (NCBI taxonomy): Eukaryota > Metazoa > Chordata > Mammalia > Rodentia > Muridae > Grammomys > Grammomys surdaster. Next base: position 4,007,405 of record NW_021605455.1, on the reverse strand, counting down.
CTTTAGTGCTAGAGAGTATAGAAGAGATTGTAAGGCATCGAACAGGTGAACAGTGATTACCAGGTTCTTAAGTGGTGACCTAGCTGGAAAGAATGAAGTTACTCTTAGGAACATAGCACAACATCTTCAGATTCTCAAGAATGCAGAATTGAGAGTCAGAGGAGACCAGCTTAGAAATGATGAGGCAATACTATACAGTGTAGGACAGACATCTAACTCTATTCAAAGCATGGATGAAGGCACCAACACTGCTGGGAGGGTCAGTATAAACTGCACAGAGGTGAGCTCCTAACTGATGCCTAAATGACAGCAAGAGGATTCTCTTTAACCAGAGAGCAATGCAAAGGTTTTGAAATCTGAGAAAAAGTGAGCAGTGGAACTCAGATGCTTTTGAACTGGAGTCTTTGTTTTATCTACAGAGTCACAGCTAGAACATATTGTCTCAAACTGAAATCTAAATTGCTTGAGATCACAAGTTCCCAAAGGGTAGGAACCAGGTCTTTGGTGTGTTCTCTCAGAACTTTTTGCCTCGTGCACTGTGTGTGTGTGTGCAATAAATATTTATTAAAAATGAATTGGTTGAGAGGATTCATGTTCCATACATATGGGTATAATTTGCTTCACTTTAATTACTACTGCTTTAATCATTAGGTTGTATTTTTTTAGATAGCAGCTGGTGCCATATTCTGGCTGCCTGAACTTCTATCTCTAAGATAAGTTAACACTGCAGAATAACATTCTTTACTCAGGGTGAATGATTTTGGAATACTGCCTGTATATAAAACTAAAGCAGTAGAATTTTGGAAGGACCCTTGTTGAAAGAGTATCCAAATGCATGCTGGGAAAGACACTTGATACTAGAAAATGTAAGGAATTCCCTGGCTGAAATCAGGAGTAGAGTAAGCAGTGACTTAAACAAGACCAGGAAGCACTCTTTAAACAAATGTTGCAAGTAATGGTTGTGTTCCAGCATTGATTATAGCATCCTGGCGGAAAACAGTGATGACCCATATCAACAGCTCTATGTGCTTCAGAGTTGATTAGTCCAATGCTCCAAAGAAGGAAAACACATCTGCATATATGATCATCTGTTTTGTACATCACATGTGTATGTGTCAGATCATTAGTGACCAGATTGCTCCAGGTTGCAAAAATCCCATTTTACCTCACTGAGTAAAGCATAAAAGGCAGCTATAACTTTTGGACTCAAGGGATTAAAGAAGGTAGTGCAAAGGAAACACATATCACACCCTGCCAAAAGCTGTACCCAGGTAATGCAGCAGAGCTGAAGAACTGGAAAGGTGACTGAGCAGAGAGGGAGAGAATGTATGCAACCTCTTCATAGGCACTCATAGAAAATGTAAGGATAAAAGCACGATCAGTTTTATATCTGTCATTCTGGTATGAGCCCACCACGAAGAGGAAAATCTCTACAGATCAAGTACAAGACTGAGACTTTCAGGCAGGCTTCCTTGTGAATTTTAATTTAAAATTAGACAGCATTACATATTGTTTTCTCTTTTTTCATCCTTAGTATGTATAAACATTTAGAACAATATTTTAAATACAATTCAAACTAAATCATTCTCCTGTGGAAATTCCTCCTGTGACTTCACATCAGATAGCTTTATGTTTCCTGTGGAGCAAGTGTTTCAAATGCAAGATCCTAGGGGGACAGATCATAAGCACTAAACATATGTTCTGAGATCAGTGAGGCCTTTCAAAATTAATCTGTGACCCATTTATAGAGTGATCATTCTGCTCACTCGTGCACTTGTGTTACCATGTGGAAATGAGATCTGCTGGATGACATAGCTTCCAATTTTTCCACACAATCTGAATATGAAATTTGTATGGAAAAAATATGGAATATTAAGTTAATTTTATAAAAATACAGTTCATGTCAAACAAAATGTATAATGCATTTTTTGTTTTTACTTCTAGTTGACAGTTTGTCTTCTGCACTGTAGAGTTTGGACAATTCTAAAGTTGGTATCTGCAAGCATTTTTTTGCTAATATAGGGGTTAATTCTAGGAACTGTAATCAATATGGCAGAAGTCAAATGGCACGGTTACAATGACCTGTACAGCTTTGGAAATGAAATGGTTGGCAAATGGGGAATGAAAAAAATGACAGACATATGTATAGAAAAATTGGGACTAGGTGGACCATGCACTCTGAATGACATACACCAGCAGCCCTGAAACTCAGCACATCTATTCTACACAGTTGAACAAGGAGTGGCTTTGCTAATCTTGATCGGTCTCTGTAGGATAGCAGTTGCCATGTGAAAATGTGAACCACTGACTGACATAACTTGTAATTTCTCCACAAAATCTGAATGTGAAAGTTTTTATCGAAAGCTCTAATTTTGGAATATTGAATCAAATTCATAAAAATACAATTCATGTCAAATGAAACATGTGAACTTTTTTTTTCTTTCTTCTAGTTGCCAGTTTGCCTTCTGTGACATAGAATTTAAACAAGTCATCCAAGAGGAAAGATCTGTGGTGTGTAGACCCTGTCAACATCTATACTTGCACCAGAAATAGGCCTTGTCATTCCTCTGAGCCTGACCTAGGGAAGGCATTGCTTGGCATTTCCACGCATTGAAGGCATTGAGGTCCTGCTCATGTCAACAGTAGACATTCATTCAGGATGTCATTAACTCTCCATACCAGGTCAAAGAGATGAGTTTATAACAAGAAATTCTATAGGCATGTAGGACTAAAAAAAAGAGAGAGATCATTGGAAGTATCAGTATGCTGCAGAGACAAGTTGACTTCTATGGAAATGCAAATATGTAAGTAACTTTCTGAATCAGTAAGATAATCCAATGATATGGCCTTTCCAGGCCTTTCCCATAGCACCAAAAATTTCTGTCTCATTAGACAAATTTAAAAAGTAAATTGAACTCAAAAGAGTTCAATGTCAGAACAATAACCTTCTCTTACAAAGATCAAGTAGGTTTATGTACCTTAGAAAATGGATCTTTACATTAATATGGCACAAAAGTACATTTCCTGATGACAATTTCCAAAATCAATCTTTGGAATTGGAGTGGCAAGATATGGGGTTTAATGTACTCATGTAATGGAGTAATATAAAATATAAAATACCCAAGAGTACCTGTAGTAACCATCAGATGAGAGGCACACCCAATCATCAACAGGAAAGTTCAGAAGCTTAGTGAGCAGGAAGATCTGATCAAAAACACTTTTAAAAACAAAGCATCATACAAGATTAAGGATATATTGATGTAGGTGCTATTAACAAATGTTTATATAATTCTAGACATGGTTCTAGACTCCATAGCAATGACACATATTATTGCTTCTTGTAGATTATACATCCAGTCATGAAAACAAAATGTTGACAAACAGTTTCAGGTGGATTTTAGTACTTCAACAAAATAAATAAGACAATCTAAGACAAATGAACAATCCCATTGCCTTCTACGACTTTAGAGTTATTCATTAAATAACCAGTGCAATCTCTTAGAAAAGTGCTTCTGACCTTTTCTTGGGATGATAGAAAGGAACCTGAAAGGGAAAGTTCTCAGGAAAATCCTTCTCAGGCAGAAAGATGGTAATGAGTTTTGGATGTTCAAGACAGGAAAAGGAACAAAGATGGTACAATAAGGCAGAATCACAGATAGCTGGTGAAAGCTCTTCAAAGGGTGCAGGCATGTGACTTGACTTGTGCCCTGTTTTTATTAAGCAACTATTGGAATGTTACAGTCAGAAGAGTGCTATAACACGAGCAATGTCCTTAAGGGAGCACAATGAATAGTATGTGGAAATTGATTTTACAGACAAATGATAAAACAGTAGAGACATCTTAAATAGCAAATTGACTAGACTAGGCAGAATATTAAATTGCCTTGAGATGTGTTTCATAGAGAAGTACTGAGTTAGATAAATGAGTCAGAGTAAGGATTTTTGAAAGTCAAGGTCAAGCTTTGCAAATTAATCCATTTCGTGGAGAGAGCACCAAGGAGCCTACAAGATTAATTTGATAGCAGAGAAATAATTTGTTTGCTTGCTTGTTGATTATCTGCTTTCCTCCACTGACCGCATACATCATGAGAAACTTCCTCTTCTTTCCCAGAACTGCACTTTCCACCTGCACTGTAAAGAAGACTAAACATCCTAAAAGCAGGTAGTATGCTAATTAGACTTTCAGTGCCCAATTATTATCACACAGTAGGCTTTCAGGAAGTGACTAAGGAGCTAGGTGAGTAAACAGATCAATGAACATTCATCAGATAAAAGGAGCCGGACCAATGAAAAGACAGTAGAACAATAGTATAGACAGTGGAGCAGTAGGCAACAAGCTCATGATATAATACAGACTTGAGGGTTATAGAACTAAACCAGGCAGAAAGAACACAATGGGGAATCCCTCTATGATTTTAAAGACATCATACAATGTGGCAGTAATGGACATGCTCTTATCTTAAAGGCTGATAAAGAAGCAATGTTTGCAGTAGATGTGGTGGTATGGTTACTTTTCTATTGGTGTGATTAAAACAAATCCAAAACAACAGCCACAGGGTGTCAAGATCGATCAACTATGGCCAAGGCACCTTACAGAAGAAAGGTTTTATGTGTTTACAGCTGCAAGGATCACGGCAGAGGAATGTGGTAGCAAGCAGCCATTGTGACAGCAGGACCAAGAAGCTAAGCAGACTCACATTCTCAAAGTGACATTCTTCCTTCAACAAGGCCTCATCACCTAAACACCAAACTGTCATCAACTGGGTGCCATGAATCCAAATGCCAGAGACTATGTGGGACATTTCTCATTCAAACCACCACATATGAATTAGCAAGTTGTATTTATTTCACTCTCTAGCACCCACATACTACATCCTGTATGCTATCCTGGTTTGCTGAGCAGAAGACTGAAGACTACGTTTCCCAGAAGCACTTGTAGCTAATGTTCAGTAGGAACATTTAACCAAAGAGAGGCATACATGTGTTATTTGAAAGCAGAGATGAAACAGAGGTTCCACTGCCTGCCTTTGTTGCTTTGTCAGAAAGTAAGGCCATAGTGACATTTGGTTTTTACAGGAAGGATTTACCAGTGATCTTGGGCTTTAGTCAATAGCTCCATGCATGTCAAGAATCAGGAACAAAACTTTCATTTTCCTGATGGAAATTATAGCATGTTCAACTATGATCCTAGGACCTACAACAGTAGTGACTTCCTAATAATAGCAGTTCAGTGGTGGTAATGAACACTTCCAGTCATGTCACCTCAGGATTTTGCTAGTATTGGTTGTCATGAAGAATGAGCAGCTTCTTGGTGGGCAAATATGGTATAGTGGCCTCAAGAGCTATTCCTGGAACCTTAATATGTATTTTGTCTTTTTTAGTTCAGTGGCTAATTTAGAACTCCATTTAATAATGCCCTGATGTAAACCCCTAGTGCTTAAATTATTTACTGTGCATGCTGTTTTTTTGTAACTGAGCCATCAGAGATGTGTGTGTCTATGTCTGGATGCAAATCTTGGAGAGTGAAGGGAACATAAGGAAGGTAAACCTGGAGGATAAAAACAGAATGGAGACGAGGGAAGAAAGAGAAATATTTGTTCTCTAACTGTAGAAGGAGTTTCACAATGAAAGAATCCCAACGCAACACACACACACAAACACACACACACACACACTCACACTCACACAGCCTTTTAGTGCATCCTCAATACAAACAATATAAGTAAATCAGCAAGTTGTAAGCTGAGGATAGAAGCAGTAAGCTACCTACATAGCAAGAGGGATCTGCAAATGGCAGCACCATGCTAGGAGGTAAGAATGTCCAACAGAATAGTGGAATAGAAAGATTAATTGGGAAATATTTCCATGAGGGTTTACAGTATAGATGTTCTGTCCATGTGGCTTGCGCACAGTCCCCAAGAGGAAAGAAGTGAATCCATTGGATATGGTGGCTGCCTTGCTTCTCAGCCATACCCACACAATGCAGCAGAAATGCACAGAGCATGAAATCACCAGCAAGGCACAGGACATCTGAATACAGGGGCACATGTCTGTAACCCCAGCATTTTAGAAGCTGAGACAAGGTGATGATCATGATTTTGAGGCCACATGTGACTGAGTAACAAATATCGGTTTAGAAAAGGCTGTGTCCTGAGACTCTGTCTTGGAAAGGATGGAGTCAGGGAGCAGAAAAAGAAGAGGAGGCGGGAGAGGAGGAGAAGAAGAGATAAGAGGCGAGAGGAGGGGCAAGAGCATACAGCATTCTGAGTACTGGGTTGCATGTCAACAGGACGAAAAGTAAAAACAAAAACCACCTTTGCAACAAATATAAATGGAGTGGGAAACTCATAGAATGACCTACTAGAAATTGTTTTCAAGGGGCTGGCCAGATGACTCAGCAGTTAAGAACACTAGTTGTTCTTCCAGAAATCCCAGGTTAGACTCCTATCATTCACACCACGGTCCACAAGTATCCTTCACTTCAGTTCTAGGATATCCCATAGCTTCTTCTGACCTCCATGTAACCAGGCACATACGTGGTATACATACATACATACATACATACATACATACATACATATAAGCAAAATACACATGTACATAAAATAAATACATTTGAAAAGATGTTTTGAAGAAATTGTTTTCTTTTATTATTATTATTTAATTTATTTACATTCCAAATGTTGTCTCCCTTCCCAGTCTCCCATCTACAAGCCCCTCATGCCATCTCAAATCCCCTTTGCCTCTAAGATGGTGGTCCCCACCCACCCACTCACTCCCACCTCAGCCCTCTAGCATTCCCCTTTGCTGATGCAACAAGCCTCCACGGGAACAAGCACCTCCTCTCCCACTGATCCCAGATAAGGCAGTCCTCTGCTACATATGTAGCAGGAGCACTGGACTGACTCATTTATACTTATTGCTGAAGCCAAGATATCCTTGCAGACAGGAGCCTAGTAGGGCTGTCCTCTGAGAGGCTCTGCCAGCACCTGACTAAAACAGATGCAGATACTCACAACTAACCATTGGACTGAGCCCGGGGACCCCAGTGGAAGAATTAGGGGAAGAACTGAAGGAGCTCAAGGGGATTACAATCCCATAGGAAGAACAATATCAACTCCCTGGACACCTCAGAGCTCCCAGGGACTAAACCATCAACCAAAGAAATTAATTTCTAAATGGAATATAAGGCTAATTTACAGACATATGTAATCATCTTGGGGTTAGTGATATCCTGTGTTTTCTGGTCATTTTTGCAACTTCAGATCAAGCATTGCCCAAGTGTGTGATGGAATAGTAGAAACAGAAATTAAGATGAGCATGCATCTGTGGGAAGACTTTTTTCCAAGTGTTACTTTATTTTATTTATTCATCCATGCATTTTCCTTTATTTTCCCTCTCAACATGTTTCACAAAGCACCAGAGAAAGACTGATCTGTGATGTTTTCAGGACTTTTAACTCAGGTTTTAAAGTATGCGCTGGGGACTGACAAGTTGGCTCAGCAAGTACAGGAGCTTGTCACCAAGTCTGATGACATGAGTTTGATCCCTGGATCCCACAGGGTAGGAGGAGAGAACAAAATGTGACACATTCTCCTCTGAGCTCCACCCACTCACCTTAGCACAGGAACATGCACACACATGAACACTTAGGATCTCCACAACACATACAATATATTCTCCATTCCATCTGTGGTACTTTTCTGAATGTTTTAATGAAACAATTTAATGAAGACGTATATATTTGGCCTCAGAGTTTGAAAGGACACAAGGCATCATGGAAAGGAAGGTACAGCATCAAGAAGAGAGACAACAGGTCACAGAGAGTCTGATGTCAAAAAGGAGTAAGTGTTGTGTGCTAAGGACTGCTAGATACTTTGTTCTCTTTTTATGAAGTCTAAGTACTATGCCATGGGTGGTATTAACCACATACAGGGTGGGTCTTCCCTGCTCAGCTAAACCTTACTGGAAACTCTCTCACAAACACAACTGCCTATGTTCTATATCTACATAGTCTATAAGAATCACTGGCAAAAACTAATATACTCAGAACTCAACGGCATTGTCTCAGGAAGAGAATATTGTACTCCTTGTGGCAAGTACACCACCTCCATAAGTTGTTGCAAAAGTGAAAACACCTGCTCCCCAGGTTCATGTTCCCACCCACAAGGACTTAATCAAAAGCTACAGACTTCAGTTTCTTGTATGATGTTCAGTTTCTGAACTGACTGTGTAGGTTGATTTGACCGGCCCTTTAGCTTTTTCTATTTGTTACAATCATAATTTTATTTTTTGATTTTTTTTAAACTAGCATTCAAAGTAATTGGCTTCATGATGATAAGTTTACGCATTCTTTGTTTCAGTTGTTTTTCCTCCACTGGTCTTTGTCTCAGCTCCTTTCTTACCCCATTACAGTACCATCTGCTCTCAGTGAGCATACCCCTCTCCACTCCCATACTACAAGTATTCTGTGACCCTCCTCAGTACCTTCCCTTGTTCCACTTCTAGCTTCTTGACCCATAATCATACATACTCACACATATATATAAGTCAAATATTAGTATCTCCATATGAGAGAGAACGTGGGGTTTCTGTCCACCTGATTCTGATTGCTTTGCTTCAATGTAATAACTTCCAGATCTATCTATTTTCCTTAAAAAAATAATAATTTCATTTTCCTTCCAAAATTTCATAGTATATATGTACCACTAAACAAATAAATAAATAAATATTTTAATTATGCAAAATTTCTAGCTGGAAAAGAAATAAAAATTGAAATCATTCTGAGAGTCCTAGTAAGAGTGGTTTGTTTACAGCGCCAAGAAAATAAATAGTAAGGAACACTAGGGAGGTTGTGGGGAAGAGGAGCCCTGCCTGTGGTGTGTGGTTTTTCCATATAGAAATCCATGTGGTAATCTCTTATCTGTACTTTGTAAAGTTGAAGCCCAAATCTCACTGGGGGTGCAGACAGTTTTAGATAGAACTATCTACAGTCTTCTAAACGGGGAAGGGAATGACTGCTGCTTTTAAAGAAGACCTGAGTTCAGTTCTCAGTACCCACATTGACAGCTCAGAGCCACCACTAACTCCAGTTAAAGTGGATCTGTTGCTTGTTTCTGGTCTCTGAGAGCAGCTATATGCATGTGTACATACAGAAGTATCCATATACATGATTAAAGTTGTTTTTAGACGAGGCAGAGAAATATCCCAGTAAAGATAATGACAATGTCATAGAATGACAAAAATTAAGCTGACCCTTCTGGGACTTTGATGTCCTGGATTTCATAAGTACAAAGCGGGGGGAAAACAAAAAACAAAAAAACAAAAAGAAAAAATGTTGAACAAAAGTACCTGGTCTCTAGTACTCCATTATGGCAGCCCTAGGGAATTATTAGAGGCAAGCACACCACTAATACACTCATATGTGGCATAAGCCTCTTAAGGTTCTTTTCTGAAGGGGGGCAGGAAGCAAGGCAGACTGAGATAAAAAAAAATAGTTTTTATCCCCAGCTTCCACTAAAAGTAAAAAGTCTGACACTGACAGCCACGGATCTGGGTTTCTGTAGACCCCAGGACACAGTGTTAGGGAAAAGTGAAAGAAAAGGGAAAGGAATATGAAGTCCAGTTCTCTCCGGTTGGTATTCTTAAGTCCCAGTCCATCTTCTGTAAGATGCCAAAGCAGGCAGATGCTACTGAAAAGTAATATAAACTCGGAGAAGAATGGATGTGTGGAAAGCAGCAATAACAATGTTATCACAATGGCATTTTGCTTCCAGAAAAGTTTCCTATTCTCTGCCACATCCCAACATTTTCTGTCAATGTTTAAGACAGTAAGGACACTTTTTAGTCCTTTTTACATTTTTTCAAATAGTTAATTATAGACTCCGAAGAGCCATTAGATTTTGCCGCCTGACCCTATCTGGCCTTGGATTGTTGGAGGCGAAGCGGAGTGGAATGGAGACCTCAGACTGGAGCAGGTGAGAAGGCCCCTAAAGCAAGCTCATCTGAACGGTGTTGTAAGCTCTTTTAATACCCTCCACCTGCGCCCCATTGGTCCAAAGAAAACGTCTCTTCTGAACGGCAGTTCCCAATTGGCTGGCATTGTCTACGCCAACAATCCATGATCTCTTAGCCAGTCTTCAATTAGGTCCACCTACAGGAGATGCCTTTGCGGTTGCGTGCCCCAGCGTTTGCATAGAGGTGGTGGTTCCATTCCTGCTATAAGATTTCAATAAATATCCCAGAGTTCTGGATGCATTCCGTGTAACTGATATGAAAAAATGTACCCAGTGAATAGATACCAGGCTGAGCACCCAGAGAGACTACAAGGGAATCCAGACTGGCTGTAGTTTATGAACCCCTGGGGTACAGGTTTTCAGTGGCCCTTCTAGCTCTATCATTATAAGAAAATTCTGCAGAGAAGATGGCTCCAGGTCTGTTAGCATTGGTCTTCCAAGTCAGAGTTTTTGGAGTTCCTTGGCTACAGTCTGAGTAGCTAGGGCTCCATGATGGCAGTCACCTAGGAGAACACGCGTACAACTGTCACCTTAAATAGCACACCCTGGCCCTACTGCTCAATCTTCACTGGAAATCCAGTATTGTAGACCTAATCTTTCAAAAGAAAGTTTGTTCTTCAGCATATATCCTCTCTGAGAATAACGAGTGTGCTTCCTATTCCGTAGAGTGACACCTGAGTAAGCCTTCACTTTCCACACTCAAGTCTCAGAATCGCAAAGCCACTCCTACTCTTCTTCTTGCCTTCCTCTGCGAACAATTCCTCCTCTCTCTCCTCTGCTCTGTATTCCTCTCTCCTCTCTGTTGTGTCCTCCTCCCTCTCCTGTGGGTTGTGTGGTTTCTGACTTACATCCTCCCGCTCAGCTTCCCTCAGCCAACCAATCACCCCATAATCAGATACGCTTCTTTCTTGTGGGTTCACTAACTCCGATTAGCTTTAATCTCTGACCTTACAATTCATTGGTCAACTTCTAGGGACACAAAGATGAGGCCAACACTGATAGTGTCCTTGAAGACTTAACTCTTTGGTGACAGAATTGCAGTGGAACAGTTTCGGGTGAAGGAGTTTGAGCCCATCAGAATTTGAGGAGGACAGAGAAGCAGTAGTTCATGTAAGCTTTGCTCCCAGTATTTCTATTGTGTGCCTCTGAGTTCTTTTCAGGTGCAGCATGTGTAATGTAAAAGGATTGGGATGGTATGGATGGTTTAAGAAAGTTTAAGGCCTCGAAGAGAGCCTTTCCCTGAGACTGGGGGAGCAGGACCAGTTACCAGGAAAATCACCTCCGTTCATTCCTGATTCTGAGTATCAGTTCATTCCAAGACAGATTACATAGAAAGTCTAGCTTGTTTCACTGCCACCCCATGCCCACTTCTCTTCCAAGGAGGTCAGCTCATCTTATAGATCCTTTGTTCCCCGGATGGGGAATAGAGATTTCCTCAAAAAGAAAATCTTTGAGGTGCTGACACTGGAACAAGAAGTGGCTGCCAGGTGTAGTACACAACAGATGTCCATAAGAGGAACTGGACTTGGCTGTAAGGGTGGAGAAGACTCCTGGGAGGAAATGAAGAGAAGTGAAAGCCACTAAGTTAAAAAAAAAAAAAAGCATTAGTGTGCTGAAGTGCAAGAGAGAGGGGCGGGGAAGGGAAATGCTGGAGACAAAAGCAGGAAGTCTCAAGCACAGTAAGTAGGGATTCTTTGGCAAGTGGCAAGTAAAGGGAGCTGGGTTAGACCAAGGAAGGATACTGTAGCGGTCCACAGAATGTAAAAAATCTGAAGGAGATAGGGAAAACCATAAAAACAAGAGAGAGAACTACTTCCGGGCTGCATGCAGTGAGGGACAGGTCGGTGGATAATGATGAAGGGGTGCAGGGTTTACATCCATTCTCATTACACTAACAGAATGGGGATGGGGTTTGTCTCTTCCTGGGCTTGCTTAGGAACCCAGTGGCATATCTGACAGAAACTGCTTAGAGCACTTTCCTCCCCATGCTTGTAATACTTTATATCAAAAAGATTGTAAAGACCACCCATCCTACAGTGATTATACTCATAATAGAAAAAAAAAGAATAGGAAAGACATGCCGAAGGTAGATACAGATATGATGGAGCCTAAGCCCCACAGGTTTCTAAGAAGAAGATTGGGTAGAGATAAGCATTGATGAGCAAGATGAGAAAAGAAACCCTCTAGCTTTGCATGTGCCAAGAGTGAATTCTGAGCTAAGTTTGGATGGCAAAACATAACATGGGTAGAGGAGTTATATAGCTCTGTCCTTTCTATACCTTGTCACTGAGTAAGTGATCTGAGTGGCCAGATCAGCAGCCATCGTAACCGTGGTCCTGCCTGAGCTCCTTGTTGATGAAGGAGGTACCACGTCCTGTGCTCTGCTGTAACTCATGCTTTCCCTTACCTTCATGAGTTCTCCCTGTCAGCTTTCAGAAAGCAAACTGCACTGTCCTCTCTTCACTTACCTCAGTGTTCAGCTACCATCTGAAGATGTCCCCCACTAAAGTTGTCCAAAGAAAAACGAGGGGAAATATTAAGGAGAAAAATCTTTGGGAAGTTTTTCATGCATGAAAAATATTTCCCCCTGAACACCTGTGCTTTCTGTGTATATACATATATCCCAGAAATATATAGTTTCCAAGTCCCTTCAAACTAGTCAGTGGGGGATCTGAACATTTCTCTGGTCAACCAAGCCACATCCAGTCTCAGCTCTCCTCAGTACACAGTGATGAGATTAATCACAAAAAAATAAATAAATAAAAAATTTTAAAAAATTAGAAGAGTCAAGTTACAGCTGTCACTAGACCCAAAGAGAATGCATGTTTGTTTTCCCTTATTTATGACTGTTTCAGATCCCACAACATCTGGCTTATTTAAAATTGAGCCAGGAATCATTTTTCTGATGAAATATTTCCTAATTTTTTATATCTAATGCTTTTTGTGCACTCTACCTTTTGTGACTTATTTTAATCTTTTAAATTTTCTGAGGACCTTAATGAACATAGACCACCATCTTCATGTGAAACCAAGTACCACAGGGGCTGGATAGTTTCCCCAAGAATATCTCAGAGCTTCAGTCAAAAGAAACAGGATGCTGGGATTTTCCCAGCACTTCTCCTCTGTACATCTTCTTGGAGGTTTCCCTGTTCTAAGAACAGATCTTCATGGGACCTTATACCAGGATACCAGATAGTGCAATTTGTAAGGAGGCTCTTAAATGCTCACTTGTGCAGGGGATGAATGAACAGCACAGTTTAGCCAGCACTGACTGTAAACATTAGTGGTCTCCATAAAGCTGAAAGCTTCACTGAGCAATAATCAGGCAAGACTCTTTCTTTCCTCTTCAAGCCCTTCAACTTGCTAGAGTAACACGCTTAAGTGAGTGAGCTGACCTCTTGGAATGCTACGGCTCTGTGTTCATGATACTGATTTTTTAAAAAAGTGTCTATGACCCAGGCATACATCAAAAGATGAAATAAAAGAGAATTTGCTTCCTGTCATATGTGACAAGATGAGAGGACCTGGAAGAGATTAAATTAAGTGAAATCACCCAGGCTGCCTTGTGTGTGATAAAGTACCTAAGAGAAACAGTGTAAAGAATGAACATTTTCTTTTGGTCCATGGTTTCAAGTGCTTCTGTCCATGGTTGAATTGTTTCATTGTTTTGAACATGACATGGTAAGGCAGAACATCTTTGGTAGCAGGACAGGAGAGTTGATTTGCTGCTGACATGGAAGCCAGGAAGCAGAAGGGGACAGGAGGGGACCAGGGACGAGGTATACTCTTCACCCACATGCTTCAGGAATCTACAGCCTGTTCTACATCGAACCTCATTCCCATCAAGTCCTTACACAGTCACTGTTGTTATCCTAACACAGAACTGATATGGTTCTATCAATGGGTTGACCCATTGCTTAGATCAGAGTCATTGTGTTCTAACCATCTCTCAATTGTACTACTATCTGGTGACCAAGACTTCAACATGTAAATGATAGTGTTTGTGATTATGCTGTAAAACTCCAGGGATGTAGGATCATCTGAAGTTCAGGCCTCCTAGAACACATGTGAAAAGGTTTTTGTGTGGGCAATCCCATGTGTGTGTGTGTGTACACAGGTACACAAGTAATGGAATAACCTCATTACTTAATTGATTTGAGAAGACCTATCTTAATTGTGGACAGTATTGTTCCTTGGCCTTGGGATCCTGCAGGGTTGAAAATGGAGAAAGTGAGCAGAACACTAGTGTGGATACATTCATTGCACTTCTCTGATGATGAGAGACGTAATGCTGACTTCCTGCCATAACAGAACTCTGGACAATGAGTTAAAATAAACGCTCTCCCTTAAGTTGTTTTTGTCAAGGTATTTAAAACCCAGCAACATGAAAAGAACCTAAGACAATATCCAATCATCAATATCCCAGAAGACTGTATATGGCATGACAACATTTACAAATTATATCTAAAATAATCAGTCATGAAAACAGAGACTCAAATAATAGTTCACATGGACGAGGGTAGGACAAATAAGAGGTACTGTATAAAATACTACAAGTATACAAGATGAATAGGCTACTCTACACAACACTCTGTAAACAGTTACTGTAGGAATCAGAGGAGGGGGGGAAGCCCTGAATGAATGAAGTTCTAAGTGAATGTTTGTTATTGACATAGGCACAGATATGTCAAGGACCTGAGTATCACACATGGGAGAATGGCAAAATCTTCTCCCCTGGGGTAAAACTCAGAGGGATGGCAAAGCCTTCCTCTGGTCCATGTATAGATATTGATAGTGTGTGCAGAATATATCCACCACAACCCCCTGAGTGTTTGTGGCCTGAATACTGCTCCCCTACACAAACTGCGCCTACAGAGACTAGCAAAGGCTCTTTCCTTGCTCAGTTATATTTACTAACACTTCCTCCTTGCTGATCTGTATGCAATAACCCTGGCTTCTCTTTATATGTACACAATAACCCAGCCTCTCTGTTCAATTCTATATAATAAAAATGCTGAACTTCTAGGGTGCTCCATCTGAGCCCTGTCAACTCAATCTTGGCTTTTCTGACCATGTATCCATATACCACATCTTTATTCCTTTGCTTCATTGGCAATGAAGTTATATTACACAATATTTGCTCCCCTGAAGTTGGTCCTTAGTACTAGGAAGAACATAAATAGCAAAGGAAGATGTATTGGTAAGTGTTCTTATTGTAGTAAAACAAATAAAACATTAAATAAGACAGGAAGGAAAATGTGGTGCCAATGACTTCAATTTATAAACAAAGAAACTAGGCATAGTAAAGCAAGGCCACTTGTCCTTCTACCCACAGATCTAATTGGCAGCAATCAGACCTGGGAGTGGGATGTGACTCCCTGTGTTTCCAGACCTCGAACTTTCTATACACTGTATACATAGTACATGGCTGCAAAAGTTTAACCCAAAGCCACCATTCTCATTGATCACTAATCAAGTCAAACGAAAACTTAGGTTAAACAAATAACAAATTGAAACTACTATCTGAAGGTACCATTGCAAAGATGGCTTGCATTTTTGGGGGGTCCCTGATGCTTGATTGTGAATAGGAGCTGATTTAGTGACTCACATTTCAAGATGGGTCTAGCAGGAGAACATATTGGAAGCCAAAGGAGCCCAGTCCTGCCTATCTGAGGTAGCTCAAAGGAGCTTTTCATCATGATTAATTAATATGTGTATAATATTTTCCCTCTCACCTGTACGTGCTGTAGAAACTTAAATGGATAGTGACCTATCAAGTAATGATTTGGGAGCACCTTGTCCTAAAATGTACCCATGTAATGTACCTAGAACTTCACATAGAATAGATTTGTGATTTATGAAAGACTTATGTTGTCCTTTTGAGGAACTACCTGGAAAAATGTAAACTTTTCAGAGGAGAATGCAATATACTTGAAAGACAAGAGGCCATAGGGAAGCATGGATAACAATGAAAAGGAGCATATAGAAACAACCCAGACTCAAGACACCATGGGATTTATTCATTATTAACATTATCTCCAACAATGCCAATAATTTAATTTTTAACATTTTCCCTTTGAAATTTTTGTTCATTCTTCTCTCATACATCTTGACTGCCAATTTCCCTCTCACCCAGAAAAGAGCAAGCCTCCTAGGGACACCAAAGGAACATGGCACAACAACAGACAATAAGACTAAACACAAAACTTCACATCAAAGCTGAGTAAGCAAACCCAATAAGAAAAAGGATCCTGAGAGTAGGCAAAAGAGTCAGAGACACCCCATTCCAACAGTCAGGAGGCCACCCCCCAAAACAAGCCAACAATCATAACGCATATGCAGAGGACCTAGCACAGATCAATGCAGGCTCAGTGATTACCAGTTGAGTCTCTAGGAGTCCCCTATAAGCCCTACTTAGTTCATTCCATTAGCCATGGTCTCCCATGCTTCCCTATGCCTCTCACCCCAACTTTGCCTCTTCTGTAGTGTTCATTTGATCATATTTTCCCCTTTCCAAATTCCTCTTAGATCCTCCCCCAACTCATAAACACAGTCATGTTCTTTATCACTTAAAAATGAGAGAAAGAGGGGGAGAGAGAATAAAGAAAAAAGAACATGGAGTCAGTCCATTTCAGGCTAACTTCCTGTTTATGTTACCAGACGATTTAAGAGAATTCATGGAATTATTAAATTAGGTCACAGTATTGTGAGTATTTCTGTGTGCTCTATACCAATGTTTACTACTGAACACGTGCCAGACTAGCAACAGACCCTCTATTCATATTAACCCCTAAATTCAAAAACTAATTGAGATCCATGCTGCACCTTAAAAAACATGAGAGAGAACAAATTCAGGGAGAGGAAAAACAACAGAGTAAGTTAGATTTTTTCAGCCTTTTCCACTTTGATATACATTGCATATACATTAATAAATGTTAATAACATCTATATAAAGGATCAACATCAACATGTGATGGCTGTACTGTCATATTCGTGGCTACTGGAGTGCTAGTCACAATGGTTTAGTTATGGAATCAGCTCAGGGGCCTATCCATGCATGAATGGATTTTAAAAATATGGTATATGTAAATAAGAGAGTGTTACTCCACCATAAAGATATAAGAAACTGGATGGCCTTGGAAATCACCATGCGATGTGAACCAAACTAGACATAGAACAAAAAGAAAATCCACATATTTTTTCCTTACATGTAGAATCAAAGTGAAGACATGAAAAGATAAGAGCGATACTACAAGAGAAAAAGAAGAAACCAGGGAGTAGGTGGAGATATATAGGATATATACGGTATATATACCTATACAGGGAGTATATAAGATAATGAGAAATATACATGATTGAGTTATGTAATATGCATGTGTGTATATGTCACAGTGATATATTGTTTTGTATAACTAACATGTATTAATAACAAAAGTAAGGCCAGTGTTTATGTAACATAAGAGACAGGAGTACCGCTGGGCTTCACACTGGTTTCACGGATTAAATCCAAGCCCTCACAATTTTATCTAAGCAAACTTCTTTTAGATAAATATCATGGATCCAAGCCAAAATATGAATGCTGAAATGGAATTTTCTATTTCCTAGACTTTTAGTTTTCCCATTTATTTCCACAGTTAAGCATTCAGCCTTACAGCCCCTGAAAATGTTCTGAAGAACAGTAAGTTCCACTTCCAACCCCAGTGATTGCACACAGCTTCATAGCCTGTAGCCTATGCCAGGAAACAGGGAAGCATTCCTTCTCAAAGCAGGTGCAGCAGCCTGACAATAATCCAATAAAAAACCTATTAGCTGGGTCTCCATGACACTCCTGGTATCCATGGGACCCACAATTTCTTTAATGAAGATAATAAATCCAGACCATTTCCTTCCACAATCGCTCCCAATATGGCTTCATTTCCAGGACTGTTCTACTAACCTTTTGATGCTACATTTTCTCATGAATGCTGAATCATTCTCTAATCTTTACCACGAAACAAGTGTGGTCCCACTCAGTGAAACAGATCAATCTGCTTGAGTTAGCCAATTGCAATTATCTACTGAGCCGTAGTTGCTGATTGCAATTATAGGCTTAAAGCTGATCAAGCACATTTTCAGCGTGGATCAGTAGGCAAGGAATGGTAGATAGTGAGGGAACACAAGAAGTGGATAGTGACCTCCGGAGTCAAGGGGTATATTTCTGAGTGACTTTTTTGT
The DNA here is from genome assembly GCF_004785775.1 of Grammomys surdaster. NCBI lineage: Eukaryota > Metazoa > Chordata > Mammalia > Rodentia > Muridae > Grammomys > Grammomys surdaster. The sequence continues at coordinate 3,989,175 of NW_021605455.1, read as the reverse complement.
GTAAATGTCAGACCAAGTCAGAATGTTGAATAAGAGCTCAGGTGTCCCAGCTAATCCTGTCTGCTACTTTCCCTCGTGAATAACAGCAATTCATATGTGACTTTTGGTAGCTAATGGCAAATTAACCTGGGATTAAAGACTTTCAGCTGATACTGTTCACACACACACACACACACACACACACACACATCCAAACCCAACTCCCACTGTCCTCTATTAACACTCTTACTAATGAGGCAATACATATCTGTTTGTTAAACGCATACTGCCTTAACTTTGGTATCTACAAAAATATAGAACTCAAACTTTGCCTTAAAGTTCATATGCAAATTTTATATAGAACATATATACTTGAAAAATTTACTGAAACAAATTTACCTGTTTATATCCCCTTTGATCTAAATTTTATCTATAATTCCTCTTGCTACACTTTTATATTGTCCATTGCCCTAGATATGTATTAACTTTTCTTCACAAATTTTCATGGGCTGTACTTGACTATGTTGATAAGTCAAAGTCAAATGAAATTAAAGGTCCTTAACTTTTGTCTTAGAAAATGCTAACACTTTAAGAATATTTAAAGGTAATCTTAATACTTCATTTTGTACACAAATGTGAAATTTAAAGCTAAATAAAATGCAATTGGATCTTGATATGCATTGGTGAGGCCAGACTCAGAAAACCTCAACTAAGGATACCAAAATCCACAGTGTAAAATCTGTAAAGTATCATGCCTTTGCATATAACCTACGGATGTTCTCTGCAGGCTTTCGATAATCTCCACACCACTTATAATCATAGGATGGCAGTGAGTCCTGTGGAAGTAGTTGATATACTGAATTTTTAAGGACTCATTGTTAGGGGAAAAGGTCTATCCACACTCAGTTACTACAGTTACTTTTCTCTGTAAGTAGTTCCCATGTGTAGCTAGTTAAATCAGAGGATTGTAACCTGCAGAAATTAAGGGCCATGTCTGCATCACGAGTTGAAGTTTAAATAGTTCAACTCATCCTGACTTAGAACCAACCTTAGACTTTTGTGTCCCATTTTGGCATAATTTTGTCTTGGCTATGCCAAAGAAACTGTCATTTCTTAAGGTTGTTAAGTGCCAGTTACTCCACAGGCACCAAGAAGATCCATCCTCATGTCTTGCAAACATTATTTGCCAGCACATTTGTGGTTTTGATATAAAATTTTGAGCTCTGAGCTATAAAACTGTAAAAAAATCAATGCTGAATAATCTTTTAAGTGGTTGTGTTTTCTTTATGTGTTATGTTGGATGAAAAAAATTAAAGTCACCTCAGACTTGTGGTGCTTTGTCTTAAACTAATAAAGATATCCAGGTAGCCATTAAATGTTTCAAAAACTGTAAAAACTCAACAGTCACGCACAATCAATAGTCCTCCTGGGGTACTGCTTCACTACTGGTTCTACAAAATGTGACTAAAAATTATAACATCATGAGCTCACAGTCAGGCATGGGGAAGTTTTAAAAGGGTTTCATTTCATTATGAGAATAAGCTCCCCAAATCTCCCACTGACAATATCATCTAACCCTGAAGGAATGTGTCATAAGTGATATACAAAATCATGTCCTTGTCATTGCATACTGACTCAGGAGAAGCATGCTGAGCAACAAGACAAGCTGCTGAGAACTTAACATAGTAAATGGTTGGGTAGTTCTTCTGAGCAGAATAGCCATCCATACCTACTGCCAGTTCGCCATTGTCTCTTCTCCATCCAGCTAAGTGATGTCTTCAAATTTCTCTTGCACTGAACTCCTGCCTTTTGTCTGAAATGTAAGTTAGTAGAATTCAATCTAAATAATTTATGCTATCGTCACTCTCAAAATTGGTCACTGAAGATGTTCCAAGTTTCTTTTTTTTTTCCCCCTTCGAGACAGGGTTTCTCTGTATAGCCCTGGCTGTCCTGGAACTCACTCTGTAGACCAGGCTGGCCTTGGACTCAGAAATCCACCTGCCTCTGCCTCCCAAGTGCTGGGATTAAAGGCATGCACCACCACTGCCCGGCTCCAGTGTTTCTTTTGGGCTTCTTCCAACTTCCACCTGATGGCCCCGCCAGAAACCTTAGCAACCACAGGCAGCATTATTAACATACGATGGTGAATGACTTTGGCAAAAATCATTTAAATCATTTAAAAATCAAAAATCATTTAAAAATTATTGAGACCTTACTGATCTCAATACCAGTCCTAGACAGTAGTGATGATTAAACTCACTGAAATCTAGGGTGGCATACATTCTCTGTAGTTTAATACACCCTAGCCATATGATAAAAATATGAATGGGTGAAAAAGATTGTCAAAGTTATAAACAAATGATCTGTTGGTGGTTTTTAAAAGATAATAAAGACAAACCCAGTTATTTATTCATCCCACTACTGTAAAATTTATTACCCTCAAAATAGCTACTGAGTGGTTTTTAATTCTTTTAAAATATGTATGTATGTATGTATGTATGTATGTATGTATGTATGTATTTACTTATTTTATTGTTGGTATTTTGCCTTTAACTATGTCTGTCTGAGGGTGCCAGAGGCCCTGGACCCGGTATTACAGACAGTTGTGAACTGCCCTGTGTGTTCTGGGAATTGAACCTGTGTTTTCTGGAGGAGCACTTGTGCTCTTCCCAGCTGCAACATCTCTCCAGCCCAATGCGTATATTCTTTAAGTGTTCAGGAAATGCATATCACATTCTCCCAGTCTCTTTATGTTTGTTTCCATGGTGAGGCTACTTTAGAAGCAAGTCGTGTAAACCCCATCTCCAGTCTTATTGCTACCTTTAAGCTTATCAAAAGAAAGGAAGCAACATTCGACAACATACTTGGAACAAGACTTTAGCAGAAACTACTTGAGAGCACTCTCTGTGGCCACTAGACTTTGCCAGTGGAAGAAGAATTTATTCTTAGCTCCTCCGAAAAGAAGTTCCAACAACATACTTTTGAAACATGCCTTGACTAGTAATGGATGTTCCAAGTTAAACTCAGTCCTTCTTCACTTTGGCTCCAGAGCATCATAACTGTGTCCTATGAGGGTGATAGACAGAAACTATTTTCTTAACTCAAAATCTAACAAACTCTCTAATTTTCCATTTTTTTAAAATGACACCCTTATTATGTTTTCTATTTTAAGTTTGAATTTTTGCATAAAACTTATTTTTCAGCTTTACACTATCACTAGGATTCACAATTTAGTTTCAATTTTCATCATTTTATGCACCTGAAAACCCCCTCAAAGACTGTGTTTGGATACCTGAAAAATTTTTTTTCTGACTGAATTTAGTCCAAATATTTAATTAACTAACCTATCGGAGAAATCCCCTACTATGTACATAATTGCCCTTTGCTAAATACTTAAGTTTTGGTCTTTATGCCAAGTCCTCTATATTTATTATTTAGCCTTAAAATTACATGTGTAGCAGATACTTTTTAGCACTGCATTCATTACTTATGAAGAGACTGAATCTTAGGGGGTTAGCAAACTTGTCTTTGATTGTAGGATTTGGTACTGGGTTTAAAATTCAAACTCTCTTGTCTGAATTTGAAGCTTAAATTTTTGTTATTTCACAGAGTTTAGAATGATAGCTAAAACTAAGCAACACTTAATTCAACTATTGCTTTCTAAGTAGAAACATTTTCAGTTTTTCTAATTCCAAAAATCCAAAAGGGTCACCTACTACGTGTTTAAATGATTCACACTCTCCAATAAAATTTAAACTTCTCTGTTATATACATCATAGGTATCTCTATATCATCTGTTTAGCTATGGAAAACAGCTACTTCAACACAAGGTTTTGTTTTTTTTTTAAGTCAGTGTATTAGATATAGGAAAACATATAATATGTTCTATATGTAAATTTATTATGCAACACTCACCCACACAGACACACAGACACGTATATGTACATAAATACACACACTGTTACTTGATCACCTTATGGCCCTCTTGTCCATCACCCTTCCTTTATTTTTGGCCCCCTTTCCCTAGAGTCTCCTCTTTCTCTCCCTTACCACTTTCCCTTCTACCAGTCATGTTTTTCAAATACACCTCTAGCAAAATACATTTTCTCTACCTACCATGTAGACTATCTCTCCGCTCAATTGTTTTCTTTGCTGTGCAAAAGGCTTATAATTGAACGCACTCTCATTTGTCAAGTATTAGCATTGTGCCCTGAGTGATGGAGTTCTTTCCTGAAAATCCCTGCCTAGACCTGTGACTTAAAGTGTTTTCCCTTTTCTTTTTCTCTAATATTTTCAGAGCTTCAGGTCTTGTCTTAAGGTCCTTCTCACCTTTGGAGTTGACTTTTGTACAGAGTAAGTGATAGGAATCTAGCTTCAGTCTTCTGTATGTAGATTCTCCCAATACCATTTTTTCAGTCTTCTGCTAATTTTTTTTTAAGACTAAGTGGCTATAGCTCTGTAGGGTTTTTTCTCAGTATTCTATCCTATTATCTTTCTATCTGGGTGTGTGGGAACTGAATCTTAACAGGGTTTGATAGAGTGCTAAATAGATTTAATTTGTTCCAAGTGAATTAGTAGTAAAACTTGTACTAATATACCAAATAATTTAATAAATATAGAATAGCTATTATTGATTCTTCTCTAAGCAAAATGTGTAATGCAACATATTTAATTCTTTTTTGTTTTACATAGATAACAACAGTACTCTTCATGCAAGTGAAGACAATTCAGGCTTGCTGAAGATGAAGGGTTTAATGAGGTTGGCTGAATATGTGGAGGCACCAAAAGTACCATCCTTCATCCTGGAGACAATCCTGAAGTCTCTTTTGAACAGAAAAATGATAAGAACAAAGTACCAATGTTTTAGCTTGCTTTCTGTTGTAATAAAGATCGTAATCAAAAGAAACAATAAGAACATATCCCAGGTCAGAGTCCATTGAGAGAGAAATCAAGGCAGGAAATCAAGACAGGAATGGGAAGCCTAGAACTGAGGCAGAAGGCATGGAAGAATACTGCCTACTGGCTTGCTCTGCATTGCTTGTTTAGACTTACAGAACCTACAACCATTTGCCCAATCCAATGTGACCTGAGCAATTCTATATTAATTATTAATCAATAAAATGTCCCATACACTTGCCAAGAGACTACTCTAATGAAGAAAGCTTCTCAATTTAAGTTTCCTTATCAAAAATTACTCTAGCATATGTCAAGTTGACAAAACAATCAAACAAAGAAACAACAAAACAAAAACAGAAACAAAACAAAACAAAAAACTAAAACAACCTCACCAATACATCTGACTTGAAATCATTCATCAGGGGAAGGATCCAAAATGCAGTAACACCAAAAGCCTAGGAACCTGACAGAGGATTAAGAATGCATTTCAGTCTGCTGGAATATAAAGGAAACTAAAAGGCAGTGGATTGTGTTCTAATGAATTCATAAATTTATTAAATGCCAATGATAGCTAGAAAATTAATATGTGTAGTCTCATGTTAATTCTTTCAAGAAAAAAAAGAGGAGGGGAGGGAAGCTAATCATTATATCAATGTTATTAATGTGTAATTTAAATTTCAGAGAGCTCATGCAGCATCCAAGGTCAAAAGTAGAAATAGAAGTGTAAGAGTTAACATTAGTGATAATTCAAAAGAACCTATGTTTAAATGCAAAGATACACAGGTGGAAGTTAAGCATCTTTGTAAGCTTTCTATCTTGGGACAGGGGAAAACTTGGATTGTCATTTATTGGTGAGAGCTAACACTAGAAAGAAAAGTCTGTTTCCTATTTATTTACCATACACACTATGTTAATTTTCTGGATAACTACCCCATTAACAAGATTCCTTCTCTTCTGAACAAACTTAATTTTAACATACTTGCCTGCAAATGTTTTTTGTTTGTAAATATTCAATGTACTTCCTAACAGCAATAATTTTCTACCACCAAGAATAAAAGAACCATTGTGTTTTCGTTTTCTAGTTGAATATTCATGGGGAGTTTGACTAACAAATGTAAGTTACAATTTTTGGTAGATATTATTTAGCATGAGGAATAAAAAGAATTAAAGACATTGTAGAGAGTTTGCAAGATTATTGTTGTTTGTATTGTTTTGTAAAATGCCATTGCAAATTTAGAATCCAAATTGTGGTTTTCATTATTTTTTTAACAAGTTTTTCTAAACTTTTTGAGCATGTTTTATTTTGTAGAAGAAATCTGGGTATGTATTAAATATTCATTACTGTGGCTTTTTTAAGAACCTTTGTTTCAGTTTATAATTCAACAATCCTCTTTCCTCCATAAGAGTGATTTTTGTATTTGGAAAATGTCAAAATAGTCACCATAGTATTGGAAATAGATTTTACACTATCTTAGATATAATGTGACACACACACACACAGAGAAAGAAAGAGACAGGCAGACAGACAGACAGACAGACAGAGACAGAGACAGAGAGACAGACAGAGAGAGAACTAATTCCAGTACTAGGAGGCTGAGGCAGAAGGATCACAAGTTTAAGGCCAAATGGAATACATAGTAAGATGCAGTATAAATAATAAATAAAGTAAAAATTTCTTGACATTTTGAGCTCATCCATCTAGCCTCAACTACCTTTCCTCATTTTAAAGACATGAACAAAGAGGGAAATATGTGCATCTTATTGTTCCATGCTCATTCTACTTGAAGTTAAATTTTGCTGACATTTGTACAGAGACAGATTGATCAATTGAATAGAACTGAAGACCCAGAAATAAGTCCACAAACTTATGGACACTTGATCTTTGACAAAGAAGTCAACAATATACAATGGAAAAAAAAAGCAAGTATCTTCAATAAATGGTGCTGGTCTAATTCCAGCAGTAGGTATGTAGAAAAATGAAAATAGATCCATAATTGTCAACTTGCACAAAGCTCAAGTCCAAGTAGATCAAGGACCTTAACATAAAACCAGATACACTGATTCTAACAGAAGAGAAAGTGAGAAAGGGCCTTGAACTCATTGGCATGGGGGGGGGGGGAATGTCCTAAACAGAACTACAGTGACTCAGGCTATTAGATCAAGAATTGAAAAATGGAACCTTATGAAACTGAAAAGCTTCTGTAAGGCAAAGAACATAGTCAATAGGACAAATCAGCAACCTACAGATTGGAAAACATCTTCACTAACCCAACATCTGATAGAGGGCTAATATCCAAAGTATATAAAGAACTCAAGAAAGTAACCTCGAAAAAAACAAACAACCCAATTAAAAATGTTGTATAGAGCAAAACAGGGAATTCACAACAGAGAGATCTTAAATGGCCGAGAAACACTTAAAGAAATGTTCAAAGTCCTTAGTCATCAGGGAAATGCAAATTAAATGACCCTGAGATTCCATCTTACATCAATCAGAATGGCTGAGATCAAAAACTCAGGTGATAGCACATGCTGCCAAGGATGTAAAGAAAGAGGAACACTCCTCCATTGCTGGTGGGATTGCAAACTGGTACAGCCGCTCTGGAAATCAATCTGGAGGTTCCTCAGAAAATTGAAAATAGATCTTTCTGATGACCTAGCTATATCATTCTTCGGCATATACTCAAAAGATGTCCCATCATACCACAGGGGCACGTTCTCCACTATGTTTATAGTAGCCTTTTCTGATAGCCAGAAGCTGGAAACAACCCAAATGTTCCACAATGGAGGAATGGATACAGAAAATGTGATTACTTAGTTATTAAAAACCAGGACATCATAAGTTTTGCTGGCAAATGGATGGAAATAGAACATATCCTAAGTGAGGTAACTCAGACCCAAAATGTTCCTTTTAAAGCAGTTTTTTTGAAAGTTGACATATTGCTGCCTTTGGTGGATGGTAACTCACACAGGTAAGGCCATCTTAAATTTAGGAGGTAGGAAACTGATGCTCAGCTGGTTTAATGCTGAATGATTTAACATCTACTTGGCTTGCTCATCATTTACAGATCTTGCATTTTTCCCTGGGTGAAAAATCTTATTTCCAGCTTCAAGCATAGTACCTGAGATTATAAAGATGAGGCAAATGGACTATTAGGAGACAGCTAGACTTGTCAACATAGTCACACAAGAAACATCCTATCTTTCTTCACTTTATGTACAGAGCAGACCTTTGCTTTTTAGAGTCTCCATGGCCAAGATGGCTCCATCAAAATTTTTCAAATTTTCATGCCTCACTCTGGTTCCAGCTCTGGTTGAGCACAATCAGGATATTATTTATCTTTCTTTGTATCAAGCCAGTATGTATGTGTACATATATATATGTATATACATATATATGTATATATATATGTGTGTGTGTATATGTATATGTATGTACATATATACACATATATGCATAATATATAAACACATTAACTAGAAATCAAATATGAGTCTATTACCTATCTCAGTAGTCTTCTTTTGTACTGCTGTAAGAGTTTGGAAACTAGTTAATAGATGCATATATATTATATATACATACACATACATACATAATGTATGTATATATACATAATATGTATACATACATACATAATGTATGTATATATACATAATATGTATACATCTATTAACTAGTAAATCAAATATCAATCTATTACCTAACTCAATAGCCTACTTTTGTACTGCTTTAAGAGTTTAGATACTAGACTGAGCAGTGTGTGTTTGAGGAAGTAGGAAAGGTTTCACAGTCACCTTCAATGGAACCTTCATAGATGCAAATATGGAAGCAGACAAAGGTGAAGACAGTTGTCACAGAGCAATGTGTCCTCAAGATATTAATTCATCAATTATCAGTTATCAACAAGGAGAATATGACATGGTCTATCATCACATGCAAAATAAATGATGATGATCCAAGCAGGAAGTTGTCTCTCATTGGTAAAAGTGTGCCCATGTAAAGATTAGCATGTGTTTGAAGAAGGAAATGTGATATGCTATAAAGGGCATTGAATCATGTAGCCTGTGACAAAAGGTAACTGGTCTTATGCCTGTTTTCTCATCTTTAAAACAGAATTAGTAGTGTTTGTCCCATTTCTCTTAAAACAAAAAAAAGAAGGTCACTTAAGATGAAATGTATGTGAGACTGTGAAAAGTGCTAGAAAAAATGCGAGGAATTATTTTCTAGTTATTGGCATTTAAACAAAATTTAATTACCTTAAGATGTTTGTGATACTTGAATCATTTGTTGTCAATTGCCATTCTCCAAAAGCCTGATGAGGGTGCATTTAGTTGGTATAATCAAGTGTATCAAAAAGATGAGTCTCTTTCCTTCTCTTTTCCTTTAGCTTCCCAGGATTTCGAATTCAAGAAATGTCCAGAAAAAATCAACTAGAAATTATCTGCTTGGAGCATCTCCTTCTTTAATGTGAAATGAAATATATTTTAATTATAATTTTTCTCAATGACTGATGCAGAAAGAAAAATTCATTCATAAAATGTGATAGATGAGTGAGGTTGCAAACCAACAGTGTCTCAGAATTTATTCATTAATTAAGTTAAATTTAATACCAAGATTGTATCGAAGTCATTTAGAAAATGACTCCTCTTTCTTGTGATTTAGATTCACTAGCTAATTGGTTTTTCTGCCTGGCTGATTGTCAGTGGCAAAGCCTACATCACCTATAACTAACACTTCCACAAACAGAGCAAAGTTACCAGTTTAATCAGCTTGACTTGGTAGCTCAGAGAAACCAAGCTTTGTGCATATGCTTATGTTTGTTTATGGAGCTACCACTTCAGAAAGCACCAGGCTATGGCTATCTATATAATAGATACTCACTCTGTTGAGGATCGTCTATGCAGATACTCTGTTGAGGATCGTCTATGCAGATATTCACTCCATTGAGTATCATCTGTATAGACTGCATAGACTATGCACCCGCTCAACTATTTAACTGAATTTCTAGTTGTCTAATGAAATTGAATGGTTGGTGAACTGAGATCAGTAGATATAATGATGACATGGAAACAGAGTAATGTTCTTTTCTCAAAAACTTGCTTTTCTTTCCCCAAGAAGGCCAATGGTTAGTTTTAATCAACCTTACCCAAATAATTGACTTATGCTGGAATAAAAGAGGACTGTGTTAGTAGCTATAAGATCTGTACTTCTATCTAGTAGCCCCTTTTCAACTAACAAATTATATAATAAAAGGAAATACATTTAAAACTCACACCCTGTCTTCTCTCCCATTACTTCATTTCTAATTTCAATAACACTTTCAAAAAAAAGTTTAAACCAATAGTCTTCAAATGTGTGTTTCATAAAAGCCGATGACAAGATCATAGCAATCCTATTTGCTGTGGAATCCCTGCTTACATAGGCTTCAATTACCTAAGCTCCTCTGACTTGGGTTACTATCCTCTTTGTGTTTGGAGGACACCTGTAGACCTGGATTGGCATACCAATTTCCAATAGCTACTCTGTCTAGCTTCCATATGAAAAGAATTAACTGTAGTGGCAAGGGACCCCAAGGGAGTCAGCACTTGACCTTCATATCAGACTCTGAGTAGAAATTAGCCCAGTGAAAATGTGAACTGTACAGGGTAGGCTTACACTCAGCTTACAGTATTTCAGAGGCAGAACTCTGAAGAAAGTCATGTCAGTTTGAGAAATTATAAATACTCCCCATGAAGAGGGCATTTCTCAATTTACCTGGTATATAAACTGGGAGAGGAAATGTAACAATAGACAGTTGGGTTAAGTAAGTAATGTATGTAGTGTGGTGTCTATCTTACTGATTTCTGAAGAATGTAGCCAACGAGATGGAAGCCAGAGCCTCCCAAATCCTTTCTACCCCTGTACTAGCTCCTCAGCCCTCAGGATTTACTTAAAAACTAGTTCGTTCCATTATTTTCCAAGACCTAGTAAATGATGTCACATCAGTGTAGGGGAGAAGCGCCAAGAGCATAAATCGAAGCAGTGAGGTGGATATGGAAAATGAATGATTTTATTTGGCATGGCTTGACCTGAGACACATAAGACATGAACCTCCACCTTGCTGTTCACAAGGTAGAAATGTTCTCCTGTGCTAATTTGGGATTGTGGTAAGGTAGAGTCTTTTTTATTTTATTTTATTTTATTTTATTTTATTTTATTTTATTTTATTTTATTTTATTTTATTTTGTCTTAACTAACCGTTACAAAACATGTCAGAGCTTCCCACCAATTAGTGAGCCCCCGCAGGCTAGGCTCGAGTTATGTTAGGCAAACATGCAAGAGATACGAGGACTGAGCAGCCAAAGGATGGCTTCACGGCCCATAGTTCATCCCTAGGTAGCCTATGCCTATTGCTTTCCTTGTTCTGTAGCCATCCATCTCACAGATGTGTGTTCCAAGAACCTGCTTGATCCTTCATCTTTTACCATACCACCCAAGTGTTCTCTCAACACAAAATACGCAAGGTGTAAAGCAAAGCATGGATCAAGAGGAAGGCAGTTTTCATCGGAACCCAAGCCTGCTCAATTACCAGTCCTGTAATTATGAGTGAATCCTGTATATATCTCAGCTTCTTCATTTACCACAAATAGGAATTCTACATACACCTAATATAATACATACTTTAGATCAGAGGCTAACAGTTCAACTCTGTGCCCCCATGTGTAGAACCAAAGGCTGTGTCTCCAGCCCACCCCTTGGCAGACAGACAGACAGACAGACAGACAGACACACACACACACACACAGTCAATCAATCAACCAACCATTCAAACAATATTAAATAACAAAAAAGTTCCACTGTTATTACATAGAGTTGAGGCAGGGAGGGTTATTCTGTGGATTTTGGAGAAGAAGACTTTTTTTTTTTTCAGGAAAATTGATGTACTCAGGTTGTACAATATCAAGTGAGATCACACAATCTCGGAAAAAAATAAACCACATGTTCTCTCTCATATGTAGAGTCTAACCGATAATATATGTAAAACAAACATACTCCGTGAAAGAATAAGAAAGACTGAATATAAAGAAGGCAATCTGCTGGGAACATCTTATGGTTGAGGTGGCCTCTTCCAAAATGAATCTAGTTTGTATCAAGTTGGCATGAACTTAGCCAGCATGGTGATTATGATCAAAATACATTCTCTTTATATATTAGGACTAATAATCTTGAAGTCCACTCTGAGATGTTTTCTTTAATTATTGACAATGCTTCCATCCTAAACAGCTTTCAAGGAACAGGAATGGACCTAGGATACTATGCAAACTCAAATGCCTTACTTCACTTAAACTTAGAACTACACAGCGTTGAGGAACCACTTTATGGAGTACATTTCCCCATCACTTTATATGTGGCTAATTTTCTAATGTATAAAATCAACTATGAATGAAATAAATAAGAATAGTTATCATTATCAATAGCAGAAGCAGGAAATAGCACAAGGTAAATCTAATTCCAAAGCTCAAATCTGTCTTTCTCCTCATCGTGTTGAATTTTGAGATTCTTGGCTGTATTTCCCAGTACTTCTGAAGGCGACAGAAGGGGAAAGAGTTGTCTGTAACTACAGTGTTCAACAATGTCGGAATGAGTTATTTAATACTTAATTAATCTGGGCCTGATGCCACAGGACTATGGTTCTGGTTGCTTGGGAGGCTGAGACAAGTTCAAAGATAGAATGGACAAAGCAAAACATCAACAGGGAAATGTGGTAAGGTGTATCAATTAGTTCAGCACTTACCCAGTATGCACCTGACCCTGTATTCTATCCCCAGTGCTGAAAAAGATAGTTAACATTTACTGAACGTTGGAGGTATATTTACCACATCACATATCTTCAAACTCCCAGAGGACAACATTGAATTAGTCGGACTTTTTGTTGCTGTGTTTTGAGGAAAAACTGGAGAGTTTAAACAATAAATGTTCCTTTGGAACCTAGTTCCAGAGGTTCCAGTCCAGTCCGCTGTTGCCCGGGAAGGCCTGGTGAAGCAGCCCACATTATGTGGCCTAAGAAAGGGAGCGCAAACCTTTGCTGGATGATCAAGCCATTCCCCGTATTATTCCATCAAAGTCTTCCGTTTTTTGTTTTTTGGGTTTTGTTTGTTTGTTTGTTTCATTTGTTTTTTGTGAGGTTTTTGTTTGTTTGTTTGTTTGTTTTGTTTTGTTTTGTTTTTCTCCTTACCTTCTTATGCCCTAATGAGTGACTGGCAATGACCTTAGGAGGAAAAACTTTACAGCTTAGTGTCTGGATGGAACAAAAAGTGTTTTGCCAAAGGTTAAACACATCATCCTCACGTTTCTACAAATGTCTTCCCAGGACCAACTCCATTTTCCTGTTTTCCCGCAGGGAAAACCGATTTATCGCAATATTGTTCTTTGCATGAAAAGGACAGTCTTTTATACCAAGGGCTTTCTGTAATTTGTCCCAAATCATCTCCCCTCACATACAAGAAGGGAACTTGTTCTTTTATGTTCCTGGTTGGATCCAAATTAGCCACACATGTGAAAGACGAAGAGGAAGTTAGGAACTTCCAGACGTCTCCCTGTTTTCTCCTGAGGAACGGTGTTCCAAAATATATCTTCTTCTAAGAATAACACATAGAACCTATTATGGTAATAATAAGATCTTAATCTCATTGCAGCCTTAGACTTCTACCTTGCTCACCTGCATAATCAATTAAAGATTTCCTTTTAACACTTTCTCCCACATCCACAGGTCTGTATATGCTGTTCATCAAAGTCTTCTCAAAATTTCCCTGGCTTTCTCTCACACTCGCTCACCTTTGTCTCTGACTTCCTGGCTCTTCACAGGCATCCTCTTCCTTCCTGAAGTAATTGAGAACAGAAGTCTTCTTGTCACATTACTTCCTCACTTTCTGCCAAACACACTTTATTTCACGTATTTGTTGGGCTCATGCAAGTCCCTTGAGTTTACAGCAATCCAGAGTTGCTGGATTTCAATTTAGTATTTCCTTTACCACTAAATTCATCTCTGTGTTATTGCCGAAGTCTTTACTGTGTGCCAGAAAACTGTTTGCCAGAAAATGTAGCATTTATCTCATAGCGCAGGTGCAAATGGCATATTCTTCAAATGTCTTGCTTTTTACCGGGAGCTATGAAAAACAAAGACTGGGGCCAGGGAGAGGGCTCAGCTGGTAAAAGTACCAGCCCCCAAAGCCTGACAACCTGAGTTCAGTTCTTGGAACCCTCATAAAAAAAAGCCAGATGCGGGAATGAGCAAGGATAACCCAGCCATATACATAAATATGCAAGGTAAAGATGGAAGATTAGAGAGGAAGCTAAGGTCCAAGAAGCCTGAAGTATACAGCATGGTAAAAACAAGAGAGATGGGCTCAAGAAGGTAGACAGAACCGGCTACTGAAAGTTGTCCTTTGACACATACATGCCCACTGTGGCACTCGTGCACACACACACACACACACACACACACACAATCCATGCATGCGATAATATGAGTAATTTGTTAAAATTCAGCACATCAAAATTAAAATTGTTTTATATATGTTTGTATGTGTGTGTATCTTAGTGTCAGCTTTCTGGTTCCAGATGTACTATGCAGTCTCTAGAGATATCATGGTCACCATTATCTGTATAGTTTAAGGCATGTCAAAGATTTGCTAAACTACCATTGCATTGTAACAACACCATAAACATCTTTGTTTAAATATTCAGAAGTTCCCCTAGGTTAAGGGAATATACAAAAAGTAGTTTTACATTCTCGTCAACCCTGACATAAACATTTAAAACATACTTGATAAGAAATTGTCAAATATACAGAAATTGAATCACACAGATTCCAAGACTGGCGGTGGCAATGAGTGGATCTCTCCTGGTACCTTCTACTCTCTGCTCCAAGGCCATTCATTTCTTCCCGCAGCATCTTCATCTATTCCATGGGGACAGATGCTCTTTGCAGAGTCACATCTGGGCCCAGCTGCAGCACAGGCTGGAGGGATTTGAGGCTTGCTCTAGAAGTGGATCGTTGTGTCCTCATAATACATACCATGTTTCTTCCCTAGACCAAACATTCCGAGTTAGACTTTCTATCAAAACCCATGCTTAAGGCATGTCTGAGCATCTTATATCCAAAGCATAGATATAAATTATCTATAAAATTGAGGTAGTGAGGAGAAAGCTTAAGAACATGTAAGATGTGAAGAAATGAAAAAATAGATTGTTTTAATTTTCTTGTGTCTTGTAAGGTTAAAGCTACTTGCTTAGTTTAGGACTGCAAACTGAATAATCTAATGTAAAATACAAATTTATCTAGTATGGACAGACTTTAAGATGCAGCAAGTGTTTGAGTGGCCACCTTAATCTAGCTCTGTCATTTTTAAATTATAAGTTTATTACAATGAGATGATTTTTATTTTTAAACAATTACCAAGAATAGGTGGTTACCTTGTAGTTATAATTCTATGGTTTATTTGACAAACTTTCTAACTTCAATTAGATTTTAGATAAGGTGATTTAGCCACACAAAATAATTTAGTAAAATACCTTTTATACTCCTTGTTTTGTAATTCTTCATTTTGTAGCAAATGGATGGAAACTAGCATTATTTCTTACAGTAAGTAAGCAAGATTTTAGAGAAAAAAATTGATTTATGATATTGATTCTGTACTCGGTTTTGCTGTTGACTCACGGTGTTCAGAAAAAGTCTACCAAATCTCTCTGCAGCACCTTCTCATCTGAAATGATAGCCATTGGCATATTCATTTTATTTATAACGCTTCTGGAGACTCAGATGCATTTACATGAGGAAACCACTTCAATGAACAGTAGGCTCCTACTTAAAATTATTCTTCAGGTATGTTCTCAAAGGTCACAGTTCTTCCTTACCTCATCCATAGTGATTAGTAAATATCAACCATTGAATCCAACAAGTTTTGAGTATCTCATAAGTCAGCCAATACTGACTTACATGATTTTTATCACAAGCCTCAATTTAAAAGGACCTATTTCATCATAGCTCTTGCCCTGAACTAGCAGGAAGACATTACTATCAAACATTAGTGCAGAAGATAGCAGATTCTGTCCTATATGCAACATCACAAGGGCAAAAGGAAAGTTTCACACGATTTCTTTGGCCATTACATCTGTCATCATTTTCTTTCCTTACTGCATTGGCTAGGGTTGTCAACAAACTATTGAGTCAAAGTGTAAATGGATAAAATCTATTCTATATTTCCCTCCCAGGGAGATCCATGTGTCCCTCAGACTCTTCCTTTTTATCTCACCTCTATAGGTCTATGGATTGTAGTTTGGCTATCATTTATTTAACAACTAATAACTATTTATAAGTGAATTCATGCGATATTTATATTTCTGGGTCTGGGTTTCCTCACTCAGGATGGCTTTTTCTAGTTCCATCCATTTGCTTGCAAATTTCATGATGTTCTATTTTTTTCAACAGCTGAGTAATACTCCATTGTGTAAAAAGTACCTCATTTTCTTTATCTATTCTTCTGTTGAGGGGCATGCATGTTATTTCCAGTTTCTGGTTATAATGAATAAAGGCACAGTGAACACAGATGAGCAAATGTACTTGTGGTAGATTGGAGTGTCCTTTGGATATATGCCCAACAGTGGTATACCTAGGTCATCAGTAAATCGATTCCCAATTTCTGAGAAAATGCCCTATTGAATTCCATAATGTCTGTACAAGTTTGCACTGCCACCAGCAGTGGAGGAGTGTTCCCCTTGTTCCACATCCTCTCCACCATGAGCTGTCATATGTATTTTTTATCTTAGCCATTCTAACAGGGATAAGATGGAATCTCAAAGTAGGTTTGACTTGAATTTCTCTAATAGATAAAGATGTTGAACATTTCATTATGTGTTTCTCAGCCAATTGAAATTCTTTTATGGTGAATTCTCTGTTTTGGTCTGTAGCCCATTTTTAATTGGATTATTTCCTTTTGGTATCTAATTTCTTGAGTTCTTTATTTGTGTTGAATGATAATCCTCTACCTGATGTGGAATTAGCAAAAAAAATCGTTTTCTATTCTGTAGACTGCCACTTTGTCCAGTTGAAGGTGTCCTTACCTTACAGAAAATATTAGGTTTCCTGAGGCCTCATTTATTGATTTTTATTAATTGTGCCTGTGCTACTGATGTTCTGTTCAGAAAGTCATCTCCTGTGCCAATGTGTTCATTATTCCCCACTTTCTTCTCTATCAGATTCAGTGCATCTGATTTTATATTGAAGATTTTTATTCACTTGGACTTAAGTTTTGGATATATTTGCACTGTTTTACATGCAAATATTCAGTTTGACCAGAACCATATTTTGAAGATGCTGCCTTCTTTCCAGTTTGTATTTGTGGCTTCTTTATCAAAAATCATGTGTCCATATGTGTGTGGATTTATACCTGGGTCTTCAATACATTTACATTGGTTAACATTTCTATTTTATGTCAATACTATGTCAGTTTCATTATTACAGCTCTGTAGTGCAACTTGAAACCTCCAGCAGTTCCTTTATTGTACAGAATTGATTTAGACTTCCTAGTTTTTTTTTTGTTTGTTGTTGTTGATTTGTTTGTTTTTCCATATGAATTTAGGAATTATCCTTTCAAGGTTTGTAAAAAATTGTGCTGAGATTTTGATAGAAATTGCTTTGAATCTTTAGGATGCCCATCTATGATAATCCTAACAATCCATCAGCTTAGGAGGTCTTTTCATCTTCTGATATCTTCTTCAATTTCTTTATTCAGACACTTGAAGTTTTTATTATACAAGTTTTTTACTTGCTTGTTTAGAGTTACACCAAGATATTTTATATTATTGGAGGCTATTTTGTGGGGGAAGCAGATAGAGATGTAGAAGTGGTGGGGAGTCAGGTAATAGGAGAGATGAGGTGCAGGAAGAGAATGCCGGCAGAGATAACTAGAATTGGTGGGTTATTAGAGGGTAGTGAGGAAACCTAGTGCAGGGGAAACTGCCTGGAATTTATGAAGGTGATCTTAATGAAGACTACTGGACTTCATCCTCTTGGGAATATGGAGTTTCTATTGGATATCTCTTGTTACCAGGCAAGGTCTTCAGTGGAAGGACTAGGCTGCATTCAATTGTGTTGTTGGTCAAGAAGGTCTCATGGAAATCTCCAAGAAACCCAGTATATTGCTAAGGCAAAGGATTCTCCCTGAAAACTGAAAATGAGGCCCCATTGACAAAGATAACACCCACACAACTCATTGAACATTAAGAAGTCAAGCCGGCACCTAGATGGAGCTTCATCTCTACATTCTAGTGTCTTCGGTACTGGAAAGTACTTACACACTACTGAAAGAGAAACATGAACACCAACCCAACCACAAAGCTTTTGACCAACAATCTGTAGAATACTGCAAAATATTCTAGAGGAATGGTGGTACAGAACTTGTGGCAGTAGCTAACCTATGTCTTATTTGATCAAAAGCTCACTCCATGTTAAGAAATTCATAGCCAGGACTGGAGAGATGGTTCAGTGGTTAAGAGTACACACTGCTCTTCCAAAGGTCCCAAGTTCAACTACCAGCACCAACATGGCAACTCACAACTGTCTGATGCTGTCTTCTGGTATGAAGATGTACATGCAGACAAAGTATGCATATACATAAATACATAAATAAATCTACAAAGAAACCTATACCATGTACTGCAAGGGTAATCAAGAACAAGGAACTAGATAGCACAGAAACTTAAGATAAAATCAAATGCTAATGGTCAAAAAATGTATATAATATCTTGGTATGTTCATATATCAGTACCTTTTCCAGTCATCATTAGAGAGGCTTCCTCTCACTGCATATAGGAACAGATGCAGAAACCAAGAGCCAAGAACTAAATATTACATACACACCCAGAGTCTAAATGGGTGGTGTCTTAGGCTGTGACAAGACACCAAAATCACAGCAACTCCTATAAAGGAAATTATTCACTTGAGGCTGGGTTACAATTTCAGAGGTTCAATCTATTATTGTCATGATGAGAAGCATGGCAATGTACAGGCAGATATGGTGCTGGAGGAGCTGAAAGTTCTACAATTTGATCCACAGGCACCAGAAGGAGACTGTGTGACACATTAGGCATAGCTTGAGCATATGAGACATCAAGCCCACCTCCACAGTGAAACGTTTCCTCCAACAAGGCCATATTTCCTCTAACAAGGCCACAACTCTTAATAGTGCCACTGCCTATGGCCCAAGCATTCACACACATAGGTCTATGGGGACCATTTTTATTCAAACCACCATAGGTGGTCTCCATCAAATCCCTCATCTCAGCTCAAGGAAATCCTCAAAGATTTTAACAGCCAGACGGGATGGAGAACACCAGGAGAAGAAAGCCCTCTGAATCCACTAAGCAAAGCACATATGACCTCACATAGACTAGGCAAGCACAGGGCCTACATAGGTCTGACCAGGTCCTCTGTGTATTTATTACAGATTTTAGCTTAATATTTTTATGGGGATCTGGATTGTGAGAACAAATGGGTCTCTGACTCTTGTGCCTGCTCTTGGGGCCCTTTTCCTCCTGTTGGGTTGTCGTGTCCAACTTCAATATAATAGTTTTTGCTTCACCTTATATTTTATTTTGTCATGTTTGCTTGTTATCTTTTAGAAGCCTTTTCTTTTCTAATGAAAGACAGAATGAGCCGGGCGGTTGTGGTGCACGCCTTTAATCCCAGCACTTGGGAGGCAGAGACAGGCGGATTTCTGATTTGAGGCCAGCCTGGTCTACAGAGTGAGTTCCAGGACAGCCAGAACTACACAGAGAAACCCTGTCTCGAAAAACCAAAAAAAAAAAAAGAAAGAAAGAAAAAAAAGAAAGAAAGAAAGAAAGAAAGAAAGAAAGAAAGAAAGAATGGATCTCAGTAGAGGAGACATGGGGAAGAATGGTAAAGAGTAAAAGGAGGAAAAACTGATATCAGAATATATTTATGAGAAAGGAATCTATTTTCAGTAAAAGGGAAAATATAAAAATGTAAATTCATAATTGGGAAACTTCTTTTCCCACTCTGTGGCCTATTGTTTTGTTCAAATGATGGTGTCCTTTGCCATACAGAAGCTTTTCAGCTTCATGAGGTCCTACTTATTAATTGTTGCTTTTAGTGCCTGTGTCCTGTTGAGAAGCTTTTTTCCTATGCTGATGAATTCAAGACTATTCCCAACCTACTGTTTCATCAGAGTACGATATCTGGTCTTATTTGGGGTCCTTGCTCGATTGGTGATGATTTTCTGCAGAGTGATAGATAAGGATCTATTTGGAGCCTTCTACATTCAGTCATCTAACTTGACCAGCACCATTGTTTGGAAGATGCTATCTTTTGTCAGTGTTAATATTCAAGTTTTTTGTTTTGTTTTGTTTTATTCTGTCTCTTAGCTATCCCAGGTTTTCTTATGTTTCCACATGAAGTTTAAAGTTGTTTTTCAACTTCTATAAAGAACTACGTTGATGAGGATTGTGTTGAACTTATAGATTGTTTTTTGTAGTTTGACCATTTTGTTAGTATTAATTCTATTGATCCTGAGCATTTGAGATCTTCCCATCTTCTTCAATTTCTTTTTTTTTTTTTTTGTTAATTGTACCTCATTTTTTTGTGTGTTTTTTTTTTTTTTGGATGTTTTATTTACATTTCCTATGTTGTCCCCTTAACCCATCCCCCACCCACCCCGGAACCCCCAATCCCCTCACCCCTCCTCCTTCTTCTCTGTGGATGTAACCTCTATCTACTCCCCCCCACTCCCACCTCCCCACCCTCAAAATTCCCACCCCCTGGGGCATCCAGCCTTCATGAGGTCAAGGTTCTCTTCTTCCACCTATGCCCAACAGGGCCCTCCACTCTTACATATTCAGTTGAAGCCCTGGATCCCCCCCCTAAGTGCTCCCAGGCTGGTGGTTTAGACCCTGGGAGCTGTGGTTGGTTGGTATTATTGTTCTCCTCATGGTGCCGCAAATCCTTTCAGCTCCATCAGTCTTCACTCTAACTCCTCCATTGAGAACCCCATGATCAGTTCAATGGCTAGTTGTGAGCATCTGCCTCTGAATATGTCAGACTCTTGAAGACCTCTGAGGAGACATCCATATCAGGCTCTTATCAGCATGCACTTCCTGACTTCCACATCAGCATCTACCTTTGGTGACTGCACATGGGATGGATACTCAGGTGGAAAGGTCTTCAGACGGCCCCTCCTTCAGTTTTTGTCCCTCGCTTTGTCTCCATATTTGCTCCCTTGAGTATTCTGTTGCTCCTTCTAAGAAGGACCGAATCACCCCCATTTGGTCTTCCTTCTTTATGGACTTCATGTGGCCTGTGAGTTGCATCTTGGGCATTTCAAGGTTCTGGGCTAATATCCAATAATCAGTGAGTGAATACCGGCGGTTCCTCGGAAAATTGGACATAGCATTACCCGAGGATCGAGCTATACCACTCCTAGGCATATACCCAGAAGATGCTCGAACATATAATAAGGACATATGCTCAACTATGTTCATAGCAGCTTTATTTATAATAGCCAGGAGCTGGAAAGAACCCAGATGTCCTTCAACTGAGGAATGGATTCAAAAAATGTGGTATATTTACACAATGGAGTATTACTCAGCTATTAAAAACAATGAATTCGAGAGGTTCCTAGGTAAATGGATGGAACTAGAAATTATCATCCTGAGTGAGGTAAGCCAATCACAAAAGAACACACATCTTCTTCAATTTCTTTCTTCAACATCTTAACATTTTTATCATAGTCTTTCACTTGCTTGGTTAGTGTTGTCCATGGTATTTTTGAGGTTATTCTGAAAGATAGTTTCCATGATTTCTGTCTCAGTTTGTCATTTGTGCATTGGAAGGCTATTGATTTCTCTGTGTTAATTTTGTATTCTGTAATTTTGCTGAATGTCTTTTATCAGCTCTAGAAGCATCCTGGGTAAAATCTTTAAAGATTTTTTGAGCACTCAGTCCTATGTGGTCAGTCTTCAAAACAAGCCCCCCATCCTGCCTGACTCCATTCAGGCTCAGAAGTCTATCTGGAAAAGGAGGCAGAAAGGTATAAGAGCCAGGGGTGATGGGTAACTCCAAAGAAATAGTGTCTTCAAGACACCACAGGACTGATACATATATAAACTCACAGAAACTGGCAGCATACAGAAAGCTTGCACAGGTTCAAGACAGCTAGGATCCTAGATCTGAGAGAAGGAAGTACACACAGTTTCCCACTCTTAACGGAGAAGTTGTTTGCAATTTATACCTAGTGATAAAGAGAAAATCAGTTTTCTTCAACGGGAGGTCACTGAATAGATCAACCACATTTCAGGACAGGCCCATGCGCATGAGTAAGTAGCCAACACAAAACAAACTCCATGTTGTTGTTGTTGTTGTTGTTTTTGTTGTTGTTTTATAGGCCTTTGTTTTACTTCTGATTTGTTTCGGCTTATTATCTTATTGTGTCTTTGTTAGGGGTTAGATGCTGTAAAAACATATACATTATATGCAAAAAAGAATTAAAAATAACAAAATAAAAATTAAAAATAAGTAAAATAAGGAAACGAACAATACTGTTACTCTTGATTACCCATATTAATTTGACGGTTACAGAGCAATACATCCCTTGTTAGAGTGTATGAACTTCATGATTAATTACATTGGGGATTTTTTTAATTGCAAAAATACTATTGAAATAGAATTGTGTTTACTTTGGCAAGGCTAGTTGGAGATCACAAATTGTTATTAGCAACAACATTGTCAATTCTCTGATAAGATATCTTCTAGGGCTTTCCTCTGTAAAACTTTTATATTCCCATTTGTAACTAATATTTGAGAGATTTTAAGACTATGTAAAAATGTTGATAGCCCTCAAAATTTAGCCCACTATTTTATTAGTTGATAAAACTGTCAGATATTAAATTCTAAACTCCATTTTTCTATCATTCATTTATTCATTCATTCATTTTTATAAAAATATCCCACATAGATTATTTTATTCAGCTACAATTAACTATCATTATGAAGTTTAAGCTTAAGCAAGTTTAAACTTAAGTTTTATTAGATTTTGCCAGTGAAATCCCTTTAATGTTGGCTCTTCTGTTGAGAAGCCATGGCATATTCTGAATACTTCTTTACAAAATATTCAGCCTACCTTGTACTTTGATTCCCCAATTCTGGGATCAGTGATTTGTCAGTTCAAATAAAAAGTTTTATTTTTGTTCAAATGTTTATTCTACTTATATTAAATATTGCTATTAACATCTCAGTTCGTTCCAGGATTTTTCTTCCTTTTTCTACTGTGTTCTAACTTTTATTTGAATGAATTCTATTTTTGTCATTCCATATCATTATTTCATTCTGTGTTATTCATTCTTTTATGATGATGATGATGATGATGCAAGTAATTTTCATATGGTTTACAATATGCATTATTTCCCAACAATATAAGAGCCTTGCAAACATTAATATGTTCTTGTTCTGCATTAGTATTACCATAAATTTTGGGGACACATATTACCAGATATTTTTATTATTTTACATAATACATGTTGAGTTAGAACTACTTACCTACTTTATACTTTCTGGTGTACTTCACTCCTCTTTACAAGCATCGTTCTTCTATTTGAAAGATATCCCTTAGCATTTCCTCTAGTGCTTTTGTTTGCCTAAACACTCTTTCATTTCACATTGATGTTTGAAGGCTTCTGATGGGTGTTGTCATGGTTTGAATAAACTTGGCCCAGGGAATGGCACTATTAGAAGGTGTGGCCCTGTTGGAGTAGGTGTAGGCTCCACCCTATATAATCCAGACATTTTGGCCTCTTTCAAACTCTCTCTGTCTCTGTTTCTTTCTGTCTCTCTCTGTCTCTCTCTTTGTTTCTGTCTCTGTGTGTTTCTGTCTCTGTCTCTCCTTCTCTCCCTTTCTCCCTCTCTCCCTCTCTCTTCCTCTCCTCCTCCTCTCTCTGTGCATAAGTGCTCTTTCTCTCCATTTCTTCCCCCTCCCCATCTTCCCATGGCAACCTTCCTGGCTTCAATCCTTGGGGCCAATGAACTCTCCTGAAAGCAGCTTCTCAATAAACCTGCCTTTAATATCACCTAATCTGGCTTGAATTGGTTGATTTCACCAATAGAGAAATAACCTAACGCCCAGGATTGTTTTTACTGCCAAATGCACACGGGCCCCATGATAGCAACACAACTGTGGTTTGACCCACCAGGGGCACTGCACAGATTGCAGTAAGATAGGAATTAATTATACAGATGGGGGCTTTATTTTACTACATAGAGCAGTAGCAATACCCAGTTTGTAGCACGGCATTTGTGAGTGGCTTCTGATCCTTTCTGTTAATTATTCTGTACAGTTTGTAGCTTAACTGGGACTCTAAGAAAGACCTGATTTTAAGGCCACTTGTGACAATGTTTATTATAGGTATGAACAATGCACTGAGGTCTTTACACTATAAATTCTAACTACACTTCCAGCACTAGCAGCAATAGTCTGAATAATGATTACCCCGAAAGATACTCATATTTGAAGATGGGAGTTAGGAAGAGGGCTCACAAAGTACAGATGGGCAGAGCAAGCCTGAGATAACCCCACCCAGGGCCACATAGGGTGCATAGTATAGCACTCCTAAGATGATCCAGACATCCAGGGACTCCAAGCACCACTAAGATGAGCAAGGAAGTGGGGGAAAATATGGAAGAGAAAGGAAAGCAAATTTGTGTGTGCACAATAAAGAGAGGCCTAACTGGAGACTTGAGGATAGTAGCAGTCTGAGATAAGTAGCCAGCAGTGCTACTTGAGGCCATGGTATTGTCCTAGCCCCTGCTGCCACCTGGCACCATATCTGGTCTATGGCCCTGCTGCACTTGAGATGTTACCACCAAAAGCCATTGGGATATCCTTGTCTGGCTGCAGTTTAGAGCCATGTTAATGTCTGAGGGCTATGCAGAGGCAGCCCCACCTCTCATCAGATGTAACACTCATAAGAACTGGCCCCTCCCCTTACATAAGCATCATGGGAGAACTGGCCCCAAGGGTGTGAGAGCACAAGAGAAAACCCTGCCCCTCCCTAACTGTAGCACTTTGTAGAGTGGACCTCAAATCTCACCCAGGAAGCACAGTAGAGCTGGCCCTGGTTGTATGGAGGTTGGAGGTGAGCTGGTCCCAACGGCGTGAACGCAAGAGAGCTGGCCCTGCCTCTTGCTGGCCATGAGGTAGCATGGGGTAGTGGGAGAAATGCCCCCTCCCTCCTACCACCCTCTTCAGGCTAGAGAGGTGCCCCTACCCCTAGCGTGAGTAGTGTGGGAAAACTGGCCCATAGGGCATGATAGCATGAGAGCTGGCCCCACCGGGCACTTGCTGTAGTACTTGGGAGAGCAAGCCCTGCACCTTGCCTGGGCAGCAAAGTAGAGCTGGCTTTGGTGTTATAGGCATGGGTGAGCCAGCTTCAAAGGCATGAGAGAAGGAGAGATGTCCCTCTCCCTTCCCAGCTGTGGCATTGAGTAAGCTAGCTTAGCTGGGGCAGCACTGGGGAGCTTCCCCCGATGGTGTGAGTGTGAGAGAACTGGCGGGCTGACCAGCTCAGCTACCACTCAGACCCAGATCCAGAGTTTTGAGTTGGTGCACCCCAGCATTTACTCCATCTATAAATTGCTGGAACTTGTGAAGTGGCTAGCTATGCAGATCCAAAACTGCAGGATCTCCATGATGCAGAGCAAAACCAGAATATCTCATAGAGGCCCTGGATCCAGTATTAATAGTGTAGCAGAAGCCAGAGTCCTTGAACCATTCCAATGACCCATTAGAGTGAATAATTGCAAGTAAAGATGAGTAGACGAAAGAGTATACTGTGGGACACACTGTGACATGGTACAGCTTCCACAAGGAGATTTTGGTGTTTAGAGGATTTTTTTGTTTTGTTTTATTTTTTTCTTTTGTCAGGAAGGCTGCAAGGGCAGAAAGTAGATACGAAGGGATGGGAAAATGAATGGGATTGGGGTGCATAATGTGAAATTTTCAAAGAATCAATAACAAAAGGTTTAAAAAAGGAGAAGAAGAAGAAAGAAGGTTCACTGATTAAGAGCACTTGTTATTCTTAGCAGAGGACCAGGATCTGGTTCTCAGTACTCAATGCTGCTCACAACTTCCAATAACTCCAGTTCCAGTGAATCTGATGCCCTCTTCTCAGTTCTGTGGGCATCTGCATACACATGGCACACACACACACACACACACACATACATAAAAATCTTAAAAATGACAAATATGTCTTTTAAAATATATTCATATTTGTTTTATTTATGGTTTCCATTGCTGTGAAGAGACACCATGACAACTCTTATAAACAAATACATTTAATTGGGGCTGGTTTACAGTTTCAGGGGTTTAGTGGGAAGCATAGAAGCATCCAAACATGCCTAATGCTGGAGAAGAGCTGAGAGTTCTGCATCTTGATCCAAAGGCAGAAAGGAGGATGCTAAATGTGCCACTGAGTGAAGCTTAAGCATCAGCTCAAAGCTTATGTCCACCATGACATACTTCCTCTAATAGGGCTACACCTACTCCAACAAGGCCACACTTCCTAATAGTGTCACTTCCTATGGGCTAAGTATTCAGATATATGAGTCTATGAGGACCATTCCTATTTAAGCCACCATAAAATTCAATGCCCATGGCCCATGAATATGTGACATTTATGGAGAATTGAATTGTACAGTTATGGTAGAGTTAAGGTTTCTGAGACAGAAGGATATTCCTGGACCATGAAGTGAACCCAATGTAATTGCCAGAGTTCCTGTAAGAGACAGACAGGAAATTGAAAGGTGTAAAGGATTGCTGATGACAGACCTACAGGGCACACTGATGCAGGGCCGTGAGCCAAGGAATGCAGTTCACCTCTAGAAGATTCCCCCCTTGAGTTCCAGAACAAACATACTCAGTCCCGCTGACACCTTGATTTTAACCCATCATGCATGGTATTGAATTTCTGGCCTCCAGTATTGTAAGAGAATAAGGTCATGTCATTTGTAACCATCATTTTTAGGGAAAGTTGTTGCTATAGTATTAAAAAATTAATCTGCTAGCTTTATAAAAGTGTTCGTATCTCTAGATAAGAAAATTGTAACAACCAGTTCTGTCATCCAATAGACAGATGGTGGCTTACACAGCTAGTGGAGCCAGGTTTCTTACAGAAGTGCAGTTGGTGGTTTGCCTATGTGATCATTCTTCTGCTGCTTCTTAAGATACATTTTTGCCTTGTCGGCATTTTGCCCTTAGATTTTACACACACACACACACATACACACACACACACACACACACACATTTGCTTTGTTGTTTTCTTGTTTTTCTAAAACAAAGTAGGACTGACAATATATAAATAAGGGCAATGAAGAGTATTGCTTTCAAAATCAGAGATTTTTATCTGCAGCCCTACCTTTTAAATAATTAGGTCACTTCACCCTCATCTTTTTAAATATAAATCACCTAATGTAGCCATATAGCTGTTGACAACCTCAGTGGCTTCAAGTGCCCATATGTTCAGCAAGCCAAGAAGTCCAAGGCCAAGGTGTGAGTAGTATTGGTTCCTTTTGATACTTCAGCAGGAAATCTGCTCCATGCCACCTCTTACCTTCTGGTGGCTGCCAGGATACCTTGATTGGGATCATTCCACTGGTTCTGCCATCAAGTGTATTTGCCCCAGAATTATCTCCTCCTACTGGCTCTAGTCATTATATCTAGAGGTCACATTAATCCAGTGAAACTTCAGTATTAATATTCCCTCTGAGAAATAGAGCTAATGGACTGTACGGGTTTATATAGAGGAAGACTCAAGAAATCAGCTCCTACAGTTATAGAATAAGCTGACAAGCGCTGGGAGATGAGGTGCAGGCTGAAACAGTGCAAAGCCAATGACAAAGGTCCCGCTCCAAGGTGGCGAGGCTACAGACCCAGGAAAAGTCAATCTTTTAGTTTACCTCTAAAGGAAGTGTGTGGGGGTAGGGGACTCAGTAGAAAGTAATCAAAAGTGAATCCTTACTTTGGGGAGGAGACTGTACAATTATTATTCCATCCAGGTCTTCATATTCTTGGATGAGGTTCACCTATGTTGCAAATGGTAATCTACTTCCCTCTATCAGTCTGACTGTTGAACACATCAAAAAACACTTCCACAGAATAGTAACAGACCAAATGATTTAACATTCTTTGACCCAGTCATTGATAAATAAATGATCACAACTTGATCTCCACTAATTTGTATGCAATGATCTAAGCTCCAATTGGATCATGTGTGGGTTCACATGACCTTAAACGATAACTGTTCAGCCCTCTGCAACTTCTCCATTTTTCAGCTTGAATATGGGTGTCTGTACTCTGATCCTGTTCATCCCAAGCAATGCTACTGGAGACATTTAGATGGAATCCATGCAGGCCCTCTTTGTCCAGAGGTTCCAGCTGTTGCTATGGCTGAAAACTACTGCTGTGACAAAACTAAATAAAGTTCTTTGTTTCTGGCCCACATGCAGGATTTATTCTGTAGGTAAGCCCTACAAGTTTTCCAGCAAGAACTCCCTTCATTTCCCTAGACTTTTGTACAGAAAACCCTCTACCAAACCCTTCTTCTCCCAGCTTAATTCTGAGTATCTTACAACACAGAGGTCCCTAGAACTGAGGTCTAGAAAGTCAAGACTAGTACAGTAATCTCCTAGGGTCCTCAAATTCCAATACTCTGTGGGTCAACTTTTACTCCAATAATAAAGCATACTTGGACTCCCAACACTGTCTTGGACATATTTATTATAATCTTAAGTATGAATGAAAATGAAGCTAAAATTTTTATGTTTCTGACTCTTAATCTAAAAAACCCAAACAAATATGCACACTCATTTCAAAGATACCAATTAAGTTAAATCAGCAATATAGACCTTGGGTGTTACTGTTTGATTGGAATTCAATCACTGACCACCCTGAACCTGTTCTGGTGCAATTCACCAAGATACAGTTTGCCACAGGTGATGGAATTCTTCCATTGCAGTCTTTCTTCTTCTCTAATTCCGTCAAAGTATTGCTGTACAACTCCATGGCAGAGCATTGTGTGTGCACCCATTGCTTATGTATTTTTTATTCCTTCTCCATTCTCTTATTTCTAGTGATCACTGAGTAGCTCTCATTTGTGTCCATAAAATAATAAAATAACAAAAAAAAAACCCATGATAATTGCAGTCTATGGTTAGATAGTCAACATCCAAAAGACCAGACTGGCTTTGTTTTATGGGATACTTTAATTAACATTGAAATTTTAAGTACATAAAAAATAAGCACATTTTTTTAATGTGTTGGAGCTTAGTTTTTTTCATTTTCATTACATTTATCCATTTCCTTATTTATTGCATTAGATACATGGGCCCCTATGCGACAATGGTCTGTTCTATTCCACCCATCTGGTGGCAGGGATCCAGGTCAGGATTTCAGACTTGGCAGCAAGAGCCTTTACAACCAAGCCATCTCACAAGTTCTGGGACACACTTTAAAAGTCTTCATTGGTCTTTACAAGTGAACCTAGAGCATCCTCACCAGATTAGTCATAGTTCTGTTACTTTGCCTGGATCTCAATCACAAAGCTTACCTCCTCTTGCCTCTGTTGACCATGGCAACAGACTTTCCCTTCTCTGAATGTACTAGAAACTTGTGTATAGAACTGGGTGATATCTGGTAACTTCCCAGTTTAAACTTCAGGACAAATGGGCTGTTATGTAAGGATCTTTTTAAGTGGCTCTCTGAGACTGCCCACAGACAGATGTCATCACTTCACATTCAGCTGGCCTATGAAGAAGCCTGTGGGATTTCCAGGACCCAATTCTGTCTTATTCTTCATTAGTGAACATAATGACTCAGACTAACAGAAGGAAGTGTTGAGAGGCAGAGTACTTAATGGGCTGCTTTAATGAACAGGTAAGAACAGTTTAAAATTAGCACAATGATTGTTTTCTTCCAAATTGATTCTCTACTCTCCTATTAAACACTTTAATTCTCTACAATCTTGTTTACTCCAATAATTTGCTAAGAAAACCCTCTCTTTCATGGGTAGAGTAGCAGCAGCATTTAGTGAGGGCCAGTCCAAATAAACAAGAGTTTCAAATTAGTAGCATCTGATTTAATTAGGATTTATTAAATAGCAGTTGGGAGAATGCATTAACTCGCTTAGCCCACTAGGGGTTCCCTTTGTGTTCTGCAGTTAATTGCTGCCATTTGCTTCACTGCCTGTTGCTTTCCTCTTGACGGCCTCCTCATTTACTGTAATGTGGGGAACCTTTTGACTAGCCACACTCAGCCTCTCACTAGTGTTCCCAGCTCAGTAGATGGTGAATAAAATGAGATTTAGCTGTCATTTTGCATGGTGAGGTTAACCAGTGAAGAGAAGGCCACCCGACCGAAGTCGCTAATATCTTCTTGTTCCTGCATCTGGTCCTGAAGAGAATCACCAAATGAGCAAACTCAAGGTGAGCCCTTCTTGAGGACATCTACAGGTTTGGTTTATTTTTATAACACTGTGTCTGCCTTTTCCTTTGCTTTCCTATAGGTCACACATTCTGGTGTAATGTGTTCTTCTCTCACAGTGTGTCACTATAAAAAGAGGTAACTTGAAAGGCAGAGAGGCAGAGGACCTGTTAGTTTTGCCCATTCTTCTAACTCTTACCTATATCCCAGTCCACTGTCATCATTCTCTGAAACTGAGATAATGACAACAACTATGAATACTGTAAGAATAAAGTATAGAATAAAGTAACTGATACATGCCAAACTGATCACTTAATGACCAAAGGATGCTTGCAGAAGAAAACAAGTATGTTTTGTCCTACCTGATAGCAGCCATGTCATGACAGAGGACATGATCTGATGATGAAGAAAAATGTCCTATTCTTCAGCAGCTTTTAGTTGACAAAGCAAATCATAATGTTCCCTGCTCCTAATCTCTAAGAAATATTTATTTTAATGAGAGGGAGCACATAAAAGCAATATGCAATATTATCTTGGAGGAGATGAACACTTTGGAGGAAAATTTATATCCAGGAGAGCTCATTTCAACCAGTCACCAAGATGGAATTTTTCTCCTGAGCCTAGTATTAATAATCTTTACTAGACTTGAAATAATATTTACTTTATTCCCCACTGGTTCAAAAAATTTATACAGTGGCTTGAAAGCCAAACTGTAATTTTCATAGCTGAGTCACATCAATTTCTTTCAAAATCAGATATTCCTGGGCACCGCCACCAATGCCCAACAGCAGTTCACCCAGCAGCCAGCATCTCTGAGGAGTTGTTGGCACAGGTCAAGGTCCACAAGAGAAAGGCTGAAAACCATTGCAGAAGTGGAAGATACCCCATCAGTAGATAGAATGTTGGGCTAGAAGATCTTTAAAATTTACTCTCTCCTTAAGGTCTACCCTGCTGGAAGTCTTCAGAGTCTTGATGCCTCAAAGCCATTCTAGGTGTGCTATGAATTGGAGACAGATGTTATACTGTTCAGCCATTTTGAGAGGCACTCTATGGTTGGTACACTGTACAGCTCAAAGAAATGCATAATGCTGTTTTGCCTTGAGGCACATGTCTCACAGTGCAAAAAAAAATTACAAATTACACAACCGTTTATCAGATCCAAAGCCTCCGTTAAGGCCCAGCTGTAGGAAACAGGTTGGTATTTACAAAGGCTGCAGAGACAGTCAGCTGGGCTGCTAATAACACACCCTGATGAGAAGACTTGAGCCTTAAATGGCATCTCTCTCATTGGATTAAGGGATCACCTGTGAGGAGAAGGCAACACTATCCTCCTGTGAGCTTCCGTATGTGTCCTTGACAGAAACTAGAGACTTGGGGCTTTAGAGCTAAAGAAATGATGGTCTTTTTTTTTTTTTTGCCAGAGTTTTCACATAAGGAATGTCTTAAGGTATAATAACATGGTAATTTAAGAACATTATTTGTCAATAGTAATTCTACATTTTGATGATCCAAAGACTGAACATAGGTGCAAAGAATGTACTTGCCACTATTAAGAACATTATTCTTAAGAATAAAATCTCTCTAGCTAGTCTGTGACTGGGACAGGAGCCAAGGATTATGCTGAATAGAGTAGTAGTTTTACAGGAATCTGCCTTAGAGGATAAAAGTATGAGGTCTGAAGCTCAAACTAAGTTGAAATCCCAGCTTTACCCCATGTTTGCTGCTCAGCTAATCACTTAATCTTTCTGATTCCTGGTTGTCCCATTTTTATGAGATATCAATACTCTTCGAAATGCCACTTGAGGATTAGATGAGATAATATATGCATAGCTCTTAGTAGAGATTTAGGTGCTTAGTATAAACCTTTTGGGGTTTCACGTTACATTAAATAATATAAAAATTACATTAACTTGAAATGATAATGATAATAAGAAAAATAATCAATTACCTTGAATTCAAATCTTTAATTTTTCATTAACATGAGATGTTGTAAGGGAAGAAAGCTATCCAAGATGGCCCCATTGAGTACTCTCATAGGCAGGATTTTGAGCTTTCTGAATTCACTGTGTTTTCTTTTATACTATGTTAACATACTTTGGGGGTACATATAAAGATTCTAGGCCCCCCAAATCTCCTTATAGGTCTAATCTCATAGCTGGATCTCTAGCAAAGGGACAAGTTCCAATATTGTGCTATCTACTCTATAAAATAAGACTCCAGACAGATTAAAGTTTCATTGATTGTGATCTGAGACTTATTTGGCTCCTAAGGTCAGATGTATGTGCTGTACAAGAAACCATTTTCTGTTTCCCACAGGTAATCACTAACTCTGAAGGACTCATTCAATACCAACATATTGTTTTGCCTTATTATCTTATGGTAATGAGACTTCTCAACCTCTGCTTTTATAACTTCTCCTAAGGAATGGGTCCTGCACTAGAGTGGATTTAAATCAAATTCATCCAAATGAAAAATTCCTGACAAAATAATTGGGCTGCCATTTTGGATACTAGCCATCACCAAACAAACAGCATGACAAGATGCTCACCTGAAAAACATTCTCTGTGACAAAAACAATTGGATGCTTAGTTCTGTGATTGCCTCCTACAGGAACTCTAGTGTTCACACTCTATTTCCATCATCATTTTCAAGGACACCTCAACCTCACTCTCCGACATGACAATTGACAACAATTATGCAGATAGGAATGGAGTAAACACAGATGGTACCCAAATTTCTGGTAAACCTCTTCCTAGTCTCAGGTTATAGATGTGTATTCCTCCCCTCTATTAGCTCATCCTCGCTCATATCATTTACCCTACACTAAGACTTTTCCAGCCACGGAGAACTTAGAAAGTGGTTTTCAAGTTAGAATCCTGCTTCTGCAGTCTTTGGTCACTGAATAAATGGTGGTGTTGCCACACCACAGACAGACAGACAGACAGACAGACAGACAGACAGGCAGAGAGAGAGAGAGAGAGAGAGAGAGAGAGAGAGAGAGAGAGAGAGAGAAAAGAATTACAAATGACATAGGGACACAGAAACATCTTCATCTTCATGTCATTTTCCTAGGACTTACCAATAAGTTAATCATTCCACTCTGTAAACCACTATGACTTCCTCAGATGATGGGATGGGATGGGATGAGAGAAGTACCCAAGCTATGCAAATACAAGGCTTGGGCTGAGCCCAGAACATTTCTTTCTCTGTTCTATCTAACCTCTAGGAGTAGGCCTAGTAGCTTCTAGCCTCTGTACAATCTAATCTTCCAATCTGACTGATAAAATCTGGCTGTTCTTGGCTTCTACCTGAGTTGCTCTGCTTGGCCTCACACTAACTTTGGCAAAATGTTCCAATCTTCTGGCTCCTTCTAATTCACTGGCTCATTTTGTCTTCACCTAAGTCTAACTTGTCCTCTCTGCAACCTGTCTCAGTAAAACTGTCCCACAAGAACTACCATACACAAACGCC
Source organism: Grammomys surdaster (assembly GCF_004785775.1). Lineage (NCBI taxonomy): Eukaryota > Metazoa > Chordata > Mammalia > Rodentia > Muridae > Grammomys > Grammomys surdaster. The sequence goes on along the minus strand of NW_021605455.1, from coordinate 3,955,305 downwards.
ACCGCTGTGTCTAGCCTCTTCTCTCTCCCTATGCTGCTGTTAAGTAGCCTCTCTTTCCTTTGCTGTTCTTGTGAGAGTTGAGTATATTCTATCTCTGACTTGTTCTCTCAAATCTTTCCCTGATTCATCACTTTGGCTGCCTCTCAAACATGGCTGCATCCTTCTACAAACCAACCTTAATCTTCATTGTTAGGAATTTAAGGTGTGTACTAAGGGCATGTCTGTATTCCAGTCAGACAATACTATAATCTAAAGCATGTCTGCAGTCCAGCCAGATGGCACAGACCTAAAAGTTCTTTAGATGTGATCCTAGCCAGAGCAGTATTGTTGCTGAATTAAAATTCCTCTATACCATTGTCTTGCATGAATCAATAGAAGCTCTCTGATTAGAATCATGAGTGGAGCACTTATTCAAATGGACACATGTGAGAGCTGCATTTTGTTTCTCTATTCCCAATCTTTTTGGAACCAAAAGACAAGGGAGACAAGAACTTTTTGCCCTCAACCCATTTGAAAAGCTGGAGGCAGACAAGTACAACCCCGTTCTCAGAAAATAATAAAAAGAAAGAAAACCCAATAACCTGGGGGGGTCTTTGATCATTAAATACATAGGAATATATGAATGGGTTCTTTATCCACATTTTTTTGTTTGTTTCATTTTTCTGGCCATCTTATTCCCCATACAGGTCTTAGTCTTATATTGTCTATGGATTCTAACTCTTCTGCTTCAGACTTCACTCTAGGATTCATGGTTTCAATCTACGCAGCTATTTGTGGGTCTCAAATGAGAAGACAAAACTATAAACCATCTAAATTGCTTATTTAGGAATGTAAAAATAAACCTGCCATGCAAGCCACTAGAGGAAAAGATTAAAGTTTTCAGTCCATCCTAGTGTGTGAGATTTTGCTGGAGAAGCCCCCTCATTGTCTTCATTTTCATCTCCCTGGATGGTCACTGGCCGCTGTTTTAGAGGAACTACAGAGAAGATTTTCCCTTTAGCGTGCATGCTTTGAGTCAGATATGTGTAAATCTGCATTTGTAATTATCAATTCCAATAGAAACACTTCATTTGTCTTCAGTTTTCATTGTCATTTGTAGCTCCCAAGCCACAGCTCCAGCCTAGCCTTGCTCATGAGCAGAGCCATTCTTACAACGGTGAACGACAGATTTGATAACACGTGCCTGAGGATAACCAGCTGCCACTTAAAACTAAAATATTTGATGATAAATTTATATTTTCCAAAGTGCTTCACTTCTTACAAAGCTATTAAATGAACCTATTTTGGATACTTTTATATTCCTTTTGATGTTAACATTAATTGCTCCATCATCCCTCTCCATCCCCGTGCAGATTATCTTCTTTGGGTTTGCTCTTTCTATGAACTCTCAAGTTAAACCAATCACCAGTTTGCTCAAAATTTCTTTGAGCCAGATCCATCCTTGTCATTACCAGAGTCTAGAATCTTAATATTTTATGCCTTAAAATTGTTTATTTTAGTGAATATTTGCTTATTTATTTATGTATGTGTTATGTGTTTGTGTATGTGTGTGTGTGTGTGTGTGTGTGTGTGTGTGTGTGTGTGTGTACCTGCATGCCAAGGGACATATGTGGAGATCAGAGGAGAATTTACAGAAGTTGATGCTCTCCTTCTACCATGTGACTTTCAGGAATGGAACTTAAGTCATCAGGCTTAGCCACACCTATATCTCTCGAGTCAATTAATTGGTACTATTTACTTTTATTTTTGAAACAGAAACTTGCTATGTATCTCAAAGTACAATTAGTGACTCACTACCTCCCAATCTTTAATGCTGATATTACTATTTAATGGCATCATGCCCAGTACTTTCTGCTGTATTGTAAACTCTCAACTTCTGGCTTCTGTTCCAGCTGAACTTACCTTTTAAATCAATCAGTAGTTGCCATTTGTGTCTTCTTATACCCCCCTCATCGAAATGTACTAGATAGAATTTTAAGATCCTAGAATTATGCATTTTCATCTCTGTTAAGAAGGCCAGGAGGGAGGGGTGGGAAACAGTGCAGCTCCCGTGGCCTTCCTACTCTCTTAGTACCACAGGCAGGTTGGCCTTGTGTTCACAAGCAACGGCGTTACATATTGAAATCTACAAGAGTTTGTATTAAAATTATCTTCATTGAAAAATAAATCAAAACTGAATAAGCTGGAAATCAACACCTTAAGTAAAAAAAAAAAATCTGAAATTCTGATTTTTAAGATTCTTCCAAGGAATGACTTTAAAATTCTAAATTACCTCGTTTCACTTCGAGTTGAATGGGATTTTTTTTTCTTGTTTCTTCTTTGTTTGTTTCTTTGTTTTGACACAATTTCTCACACTGCATAGAGGTTGTCCTGGGCTATACCAGGTAGCCTAGGTTAGCCTTGAACACACATCAAACCTCCTGCCTCAGAGAGATTAGGAGTTCACAAAGGAGCCAGGACACCTCGATAAGTTTTCTCACAAACCCTCCCAATGGTTCTTAGATGTTCTGCCCTACCTTTATCATCTTTGACTGAAACACATTAGTCAAATAACAGCATATCTGATACTATCAGCTGTTCTGTTATTCTTCAATGATCTCTACATGTCCTACAGGACAACTACAAGAAATAATGGCACTTTCAAGGGTCTAGAGTTCAACCCTTTGGAAAGGTCGCATATGAGCATAAGTCACTTTCAAAGCAGAGCATTGATTGCTAGTTTAAGGTCCTCTAAGGCTTGGCCACTCTTGCATTGTGAGTAGAACCTTCACTATTGGCCTTGGCCATAGACTAAACATGAAATTGTGGGAAGCCACCCACTACATGGGAGTATCAAATATTTGTCCCAAGTACAAAGAATGTCAACTTTTGGGGTGCTAGTCTATTGTTTCTAAGCAATAGTAGACTAAAAATCTTCTTCAAAATGATTTTCTTACCATTTCATTATGTACTCCAATCCAATATTCATGCCTCCCAATGTATGGATATCTGTGACAGATTAAACAAACAATCCACAGAATGCCCAAAGTCCTTGTGATTGCTTATTTTTAGGGTATATAATCATTAAGCCAGCTAATAGTGATTCTCGATGCTCCATAAAAAGCATTACTCTATCAGCATGAACAGACCCAGTACCTCCAAATCTGTGAGTGATAATTTTCATTTACCATTTTCTCTTTCTATCCACCTCCAATCCAGTCTATGGCCTGCTTTACACAAGAAAGAAATGATGAACTATACAGGGGTTACTGTCATGTAGAATTGGGGGTGGTCACTTCACCTTGATATGTCCCCTAATCATCCCTGACACATTCCTAACTTGGTGAAGTCCAGGACTAAGTCAGCTTTAATGTCCTTGTTTCATAGCCCTTCCATATCTCATCCAAATATGTCTGACAGAAATTCATGTGTGGGTCATATGTCTTTTTGTTTGTTTGGTGTGTGTGTGTGTGTGTGTGTGTGTGTGTGTGTGTGTGTGTGATAGATGGTTTTAATCCCCTGGAGTAAACCTGGAGACTGACAAGAATTACTAAAATGAGCTAATGATAGCTAATATTTATTTTATATCAACAGAATAGAAGCAATTGCTCCAAGCATGTTTCATATGTTAATGTGATGCAGTATGGTAGTCATAGCAGGACCCAGAATCAGATTGCCAGAATGTTGATCTTTACTCTTTAATTCTTACCTATATGACGTTGGGCAATGGCTTACTTTACACTTTAGTGTTTTCATTTGTGAACTGAGGTGATGACAATGATAGTATCCACCACATGTGATTATTGTGAGACTCCAAGGAAGCAATCCATATGTCAGTCTTCAAGCTCAATCCAGTACAAAGTATGAATTCTGTGCATTCATCCTGATTCATTACAAAACAGCAAGAAGAGTCTACACCCAAGAGATAAAGAATATTTTAAATGAGATCCACAAAAACAAGTCTATCAGCTTTCAGTATCACATCAAGAAAGAAGAGTTGAAAGTTAGTCCTTGTCTTTTGTTGAGATGCACAACATGCTTCCTAACAGAGGTTCTTGTGTCTGGCTGTTGTTGCTGCTACCTCTGTTTCACATTAGATTTTTTTCTCACTGAAGGTGTAATCATGATATACTCTGTACTTCAGGGTCTTACCTCAGAGACATTTATGAGATGTGATAACAACTCTCATAGCACTTAATTCCCACCAACATAAGCCAGGCCATCCCTGGCTAGTACTTTATGGGAATGCCCCAATGCAGTTAAACAAGACAAGAACCAGGTCTAACACAATTCTCCAGGAAGGAAAAGAGGATGATTATCTGACCTGTTGTAATTGCTTTTGGAGCATAGGCTATTGCTGGAAGAGAAGGGCAGACTGCCTGGCAGGTATGAGATCTGGAATCCTATTAGAAGGAACTCCTGTGTCATCCTGAGCCACATCCTGCCTGCCAGTGCTTCACTTCTCTGAACATCCACAGAAAGTAAATCAGAAGTGAGCAGCCCAGTGCTTAGACAGGTGACTCTTAGGCTTGGCTCCTTACAGTCTGAAGATGGCAGCCTTCCAAAGGTTGGCCTAAAGACCAGGAAAGGAAAAGAAAGCCATCTCACCGCCTTCCAACTTGGAAGCTTTCTTCTCCCTTTGCATCTGCTGCCAAGAAGGTGTGTGGAGCAGTCTCTGAATGGAATGCTGGTCCTACTTGCCAACTTGGGCAGTTTGCAGTACGAAAAAACAGAAAATAATTGTGCTTTGACATAATATTTCTATGGGTGGTTTAACTATATTATCATTGTGAAAAATTATAGGAAAAATCCATATGACTATATTATCATTTTAGTATTTCAATTGGCACTCTGTTACATTTCACTGAAACCTATTTCTGAATCATATTTTACATATGAATGTAGTCTGATGTCTTTAGTGTTCACTCCCAAGTTGACTAAGATGGACTCTGATTTCTTAGAACTCCAAAAAGCAAAGATGAAAGTATCTTTTTATTATCATTTCTGACCATTCCCTTGGCAGATATTTTTATTTAAAAAATCAATACACAACATTTTGATTATAGTTTCCCCTCCTTCCCTCAATTTCTCCCAGATCTTCTACTCACCAACTTCATGGATTTTTTTCTCTTTCAAAAACAAAGAAACAGCAACAACAACATAAAACAAGAAACAAACAAAAACCTCACAAAACCACAAACAGTAATCAAAACAAATAGGCAAAAGTCCAATAAGACAAAAAATTTACCCAAACAAAGCAAAATGAAAGAGAAAGTCCACAAAATGCCATTAAGCTCATTTTGAGTTGGCCAACTACTCCCGGGCATGAGGCCTGCCCTGAAGTATGGTTCATATACCCAGTGAGACTCCTTTGGAGAAATCAGGTTTTTCCTTTGCCAGTGTATAACAATTTTAAAGTGCTTCTTCGTTAGGAGTGGGGCCCTGTGTCAACTTTTCCCTCTCAGCCGAGCAGAGACCCATAAAAGAAAAAAATTCTAGGCATACACATAACAACACTTATAAAAAAGAGATGATGAATTTGTGAAAGAGCAAGAGTCAGGGTTTCATGGTGTATGTGGGGTGGAAGGAAGAAATGAGGGGAATGATGTAATTATATTTTAATTCCAAAAACTTATTAATTAAAAATATTTCTGAGTTGAGTCATCTGAATATTTTTAAATTACTCATTGATTATTCCAGAAAAGAACTTTAATGGAAGAAGTTCTCTTGTCCAAGATTTTAATATAAAAATAGATATTATTATTATATTTTTAAATATTAAAATATTTTAAAAGCTAAATCAAAATATAGAGTCATCAACAAGGAGCATCAGAATCATAGCATCGTATAATATCATAAAGCTTTAAGCAGAATTCAAGCCATACTGTAACTGAGCATGTTAGAAAGTCAATGAAATTGAATATAGTCTAAAGAACAATTCAAGAAGCACATAGCTTTGAGTTAAACTTTAAAATGTGTTTAAATGGAATTCATTGAAATAAATGGTAAAAACACATGCAGAGCTGAGGAAGAAAAAAGGTTGAACAAAGAAGCTGAGAAGGAGCAAGAAATATTTGGGATATGTTCTGTTCTGAGAGAACATTTATTTCCACATCTACTCAAGCAATGTTTGTTTAATACATATTAGGTACCTGGCAGTGTGTTTGGTGCTGAAACTACAGGGATGAATAACACAGCTCCAGTATCCAAATGAAATCAGCTCCTAACTGGCTTCTCTGCCTCCGAGCATAACCCAACCCAATCCATCAGTAACACTGCCATCAAAGTATCCCGAAAACTATAAACCTGTTTATATTACTGCTTCATTTTAATCCTTAGATCATTTTTATGGGATTGGGAAACTTCAGTGGCTTAGCAATGCTGCAGGATAAAATCCAAGGACTTTAATGGGGTTTTCGTGGCTTTTGTCCATCTGGAGACTTCCTACCTTGACTCGCTCAGCTTCTCTGCTGCCCTTTCCAGCAATAATAAGCTGCTTTCAGTTCTGGTCAAATGCAATTTCTGATCACAATGTCTAGACTGCTAGAATCCATGAACACTGTTACACTTCTGGACCATCTCCCTGCTCTGCTGCCAGGCTCTTCATCTGTATCTTTCATGGCCCTAACTCCTGTTGTTCTTCTTGCTGTCACCTTCAGGACGCCTCCCTCCTCTTGGCCCCGAGTCTACAATTATGTTTTGCTGCTATGTAGTCTCACAACACCTGTGACTTGCACTGGCAAAATTCTCCTATTTTATCTGCATAGTTTCTTTTTCATGCCATCCTTTATATTGTAATCTCTATAAATACAAAGTCTTTGTCCTTCATACTAACCTCTAAATTTTTAATGTTGCGTCAGTGTTGCATTCTGCAAAGTATGTTTCCTCCTTTCGTCTCTGTTGACGTAGTTTGAAGTGAATTTGGTTTCAGAGAGCTGGTAGCTATTTCAACTCAAAGGCTGAAGGCTTGGAGCCTTGAATTACAGAATCAAGCATACCCAGCTTAGGTTTTGAGCAGAGCACAATTCAGGTTGAAGAACTGGAGTGAAGAGTAACGTCTAGTCACCTCAAGCAGTGCAGTTAACACAGAATGAGTAAATTCCCACTGAATGTATATGGATAAGAATTCAGATGACATCCTAAGTTGGAGACTTAAGAGAACGGATTATATAAATAGCTCATCTTTACTGTTCTAATTATATGTTATGTGACCTTGCATAACCTTCCCTCCCCAAGACTGAATTACCTCTTCTGTACATGAAAAGAAGCATCTCTTTGAAAGTCATGGAAAAGAACTAATAAGACCAAGACCAAGTATGTAGCACAATGCTAGAGTACTCGTGTTTCAAGTACAAGGTCCTGTGCTTGATTCCCAACACTACAAGTAGGTAAACTAAAATAATTTTTAAATAAAGTAAAATAAATAAAGCATAGATGATACAAAATATGAAGAGCCCTAACCACAGCACAGAGACAATTCTCAAAACTCACTGTTTCTTCTTCTCTCTCCTTCTCACATATCTCCTTTATCCCTGAAGGGCCTTAAAATGTCACTTCCTTCAGGACTTTAATGCTCCCCATTGCAAATATAAGTATTGGATCCAAAATGATAAAACACATGAATCATAAAGGAATCTACCTTTGACAGACATCCTGTAAAAGCGAACCTCAAAGTCAGTTTTCTCTTTTTCTTTCCTTTCTTCTTTCTGTTTTCCTCTCTCTTTTTCTTTCTTTTTTTTCTTCCTATGTTGTTGTTTTAGTTTGTTTGTTTTGGTTTTGTTGTAGTTTAAGTTTCCTAGGTGATCCTAGGACAATCATTCCATCCTAAAATTACACTTTCATTTCTGCAACATCAACACTTTCCAGGTATAAGAAGTAATAGTTTCATTTTTAATCTCTTTCTCAAATAAAAAATGTTTAATAAATCAAAAGATATATCGACTGATGGGAAGTTTTTGTTGTAATAATTATCAGTGAAGTTATCCTCTCTGAGTGTGTGTTGAGGTAGGAAATGGCAGAAGAATGGAAAATATATTGCCTCAATCAAATAATTCAAGTCTTGACTGTCCTGAGCTAGATCTGTATCCATGAAGACTAACTTTCAAGTATAGTGCCTCCAGACCAGTGCTGTTAAAATAGAGACATCGTGAGGGTGTCTTTATTCTTCGGAAGTTATAACATCAGCATCAATCACTACTGGCAAGCTGGCCAAAGGCCATTGCGTATTAAGTCAACACCAGATTATACAGTCATTGTAGACTCTCAGAACCAGGCAGAATAGAAAAGACAAAGTCAAACTAAGTTCAGAGTTTTGTTGTAAGTCTTGATTTCTCTCTGATATAACAATAGAAAATGTATGCACTATATGGAGCATACATGAGATTCAGAGCTCATGGAAGATATTTAAATTCAATGCCTACAGAATTATTTAACACATACACTCAATACTTCATACATATTTCTTGCGCCTCTTCTAGGGACCAGATGTTGCATTATAAATTGAGTACAAAAATACATTAAGGCATGGTACATTCTTAAGAAACTTGCAGTTGATGAATAAATATACTTTAAATAATTGTAATCCAAGATCCATTCTATGTTAACTGTATTACATGTGACATGCCCCTTAATCTATTTGTCAATTATGCATCTTGAATATTATTATTGCACTGAGTTAAACAGCTTACTCAATATTCAGAGACATTAGGAATGCTGGGCTACCTCTGTATTAATAATACATGAGCCTGTTGAAAACATCCTCGATTTTACATAACATATTTGCAAACATTATTGTCTAGTGAATAACTGTGGTTCAGTTATTGTCAAAGGAATACCCTCATTAAGAGTCATCAAGTTGGCTTTGCCTCCACCTTCTTGTCTACTAAGCCACAGCAAATAAGTAAGACTTGTCAAGCCTTAAATACTCTGTTTCTTGTCTACCAATCTCCTGCCACAGATCAGTAAGAGGTCCCTGACTCTGAATCCTCTGCCCACACTTCTGCATGCTCCATAGCTTCAGTTACAGATTAGTAAGCAACCATTCCCAGTACTATACTTCCACTAACCAACTTATTCCAAATACATAGATATCTGTACAAATAGAAGTGGTATGAAAACCCAAGACAACATGTCTCCTCCAAAAATTACTAATCTCATGGTAATTGACCTCAATTTACATTGGCTTCGGAGTACTTTCAGACAAAAAAATTCAAAACATGGTTACAACTATGCTCAAGTTGAAGGGCTCTCTAATAAGTCCCAGCATGGCAAACACAGGCCTAAACATGTCAAATATGGTGTTGACTGGTTTTGCCTTTTACCTTTCTTCCCTTGCTAAAAATTGTTAGATTGCATTCCTAAAGGACTCCCCAAGGTTCATTGCCTTATTTGGCCACTGGTTCATTCCTGAGATAAAATACCAAGGTCCAAGTTTCAAAATGTATTATTTGGCTAACATGTCCAATCAGGATTTACCAACACACACTAGTACTTCTCCTTTCTCTCCTTAAAAATCCTCTCCTGCAACAAATGCTTGCTTGCTTGCTTGCTTGCTGCCTTTGTAGCTCCAGCTCCTTCTCTCCTTTCCCCTCCCACTTGCCCCTCCAGAGAAATAAATCTCTTTTGAGCTGTGAATTTGATGTCTGGGTATGTCCTCTACTGACTGGGAGTGAAGGGCAGAGTGGCACTCCTTTACAAAAGTAACACGGCAATGTAAAACAAAGGTGGTTGAAATAAGGGGGTCAATAGAAGACATGAAAATAGAACTCAGTAATGATAGAACTGTTGAAGAAGACAAATTTAAATGCAAAGCTCAATAAGACAAAAGTGTCAGTGAAAAGCTTTACCATCAGAAAGCATTAAGCAGAAAACAGAGACTCAGGGTTGGAAGCCAAAATAGAGGAATTGGATCAACTAGTAAAGGCCAATTAGATAGCTTTGTAAATATAAATATGTGAGTAAAATATGAGGAAGCTTCAGAAACCCATGAAAAGCCTTATCCTTCAGACATAGAAAAACGAAAAGAATATCAGATCAAAGACAGAACATATTTTAAGAAAAATCATATAAAAATATTCTCTTACCTAGACAAAAAGTTTCAGTACCTACTCAGCTCCAAAACTAAAGGACAAAAACAAACAAAAAACTACATTACAGTTAAAATAAAAATACAGAATAAGGACAATGAATTGAAAGCTACAAGAAAGAAAGGTCAAGTCACGTTCAAAGGCAAGCGGAACAGAATAATGCTTGAGTTATTGCCAGAAACTTGTAAAGTCAGAAAGATGTACTCCAAATTCTGAAAGATCACAGCTGTCAAACCAGATTATTATAAATAACAAAACTATCTGTTAAAATATAAAAAGAAATAAAATACTTTCATAATAAAATGAACTAAAAGAATTCATGACTAATGTATACTTCAATCTTAAGAGAAAACACACACACACTATGTCACACAGAGAACTAATAAACAATATCAGGCCAGTAGATCAAAGGAGGTCCAAAAATAGCACAAAATCAATAAATGTGAATTATCACACATTTGTCAATCATAATTCTGAATAATCAATGGTCTTTATTTTTCCAGTGAAACTATAAAAAGTTGCATTGAATCAGAAAATATGATCCACTGTTTTGCTGACTTCAAGAAATACGCATATGGGTTAATATCAATGGTAGATCCTAGTCTAGGACATAGGGATAGGAAAAGGAAACCTAAGGAAATAGATTTAAAAAAAAAAACAGTAGCTGCGGCTGATCATAACAGCTTACAAAATAGACTTCAAATCAAAATTAGAAGCGGTAAAAATAATAACCACTTCATGTTCATCAAAGACACAATAAACCAAGAAGATACTGTAATTTTAAAAAAAGCATACAATAAGCACAAATACACCAAATTTCATTTTTAAAAAATTAGACTAGCTGTAAAACCAAGTAATACTCCTCCAACAGATAGGTTATTTACAAAAAATTAAACAGATAAATTCTGTAGTTAAATGATATCCTAAATGAATTGGACCCAGTAGTTATCTATAGAACATTTGAACCTAAATACTAAAGAATACACATTCTTCTCAGCAGCCCATAAAACTTTTCTCTAAGATTGGCCAAATATTAGGACCCAAAGCTTATACAAAAAAAATATTAGAAAAACCCAAATAACATCCTAAAATCTTGTCTGACCACATGGAATAAAAGTAGATACCAAGAGGAAAAGAATCATACAAAGTACCCACAAATCCATTGAAACTAAACAATGCATTATTATAATTTGATATATGAAGAAATTAAGAACAAACTTAAAACTTTTCTAGAATTCACACAAATAAAAATATGACATACCAAAGCCCAAGGTTGTCCTAAGAGAAAAGCTGTTGACAGTAGGGAACTACTTCAAAGCTGTAGGGAGATCTCAAGTTAATGACTTAATGATGCACCTGAAGGCCTCAGAAAAACAAGAACAAACACCCCTAAAAGTGTAGAAGGGAGGACATAATTAATAAAATAAAAATTAAAAATATACAAAGATAAAAATATACCTTTTCATTTCAATACAATGAAATGAAAGATGAACAGGATTAACAGTGCTTCTGTTAAATTGATCAAAAGAAAAACAGAGAAGAGCTGAGTTAATAAGATCAGAGACAATAGTATAATACATGATGAAAAAATTCACAGTATCTTAAGGATGTTCTTTGAAAATCTGTATTCCAATAAATTAGATAACCTAAAATCAACTGAATAAATATCTAGATGGATATAACTACCAAAGTTAATCAATATAAATATCAATAATTTAAACAGACATGTAACAACCAATAAGGTAGAAATAGTAATTAAAAACATCCCAACTAAAACTAAAAAATGCCCAAGGCCAGAGAGATCCACATAGGCTTCCACCAGACCTTCTAAGAATTAAGACTGATAGTCCTCAAAATATTCTGTAAAACAAGAAAGAAAGGAAGAACATTTTCACATTCCTTTTTGAAGCTAGAGTTATCCTAATACCAAAATCAGATAAAGACCCAATAGGGGGTAAGGTAGGTCGTTCTTTCTGATGATCATAGGTTTAAAAAACAAAAACTTGCAAAGAACACATCAAAATAAAAATTATCTACCACATTGAAATTTGGTTCTTCCCAAAAATTCAGGTATAGTTCACCATACATAAATCTACAAATGTAATTCATCACATAAATACACTCAAAGAAAGAAACCACATGATCACTCCTTTATGTGGAAAAATGGTTTTTAACAAAACCAACACTTCTTCATGATAAAAATTCTGGAGTTTCTTGGGATACAGGGTACAGATATCAACAATAAAGGTTGTAATGACAATACAAGCCCACAGCCAACATCATGCAAAATACATGAAAATTCAAAGCATTACCATCAAAATCATAAATATGACAAGTATAGCCACTTTCTCCATTTCTATTCAACATAGTACTTGAAGTATTAGCTAGAATAAGAAAACAAAATAGGAAGATGAAGGGGAGAGAAATAGGAAAGGAAAAAAGAGTTAAAACATTCTGTTTTGCAAAATACATATATATATTCCAAACATTTCATGAGAAATCTAAAACTAACCAAGAGATTCAGCAAAGCAAAAGGATACAAAATTAACATATAAAATTGGTGATCTTTTTATATAGAAATGACAATTGTAATAAGAAAGATAACAGGAAAAGTTTCCTATTCACATAGCTTCAAAAAAATAAACATACCTTGGGACAAATTTTACTACACAAGTAAACTACTTGCAAAAAGAAAATCTTATGGCCCTGAAGAAAGGAACTAGTGTGAAGATACCAGAAGTTGAAAAGACCCATGCTCTTAGACTGCTGGAATTAATACTATGAAAACAGCTATCCTGCCAAAAGCAATCTAAGGATTCAACACAATCACCATCAAAATCTCAACACAATTCTTCACAGAAATTACAAAAAAATACACACAGGAAACAGAAAACAGCCAAACTATCCTGAACAATAAAAATACTGCAGGAGGTATCACCATCCCTGATTCAAAGAATCCAGCAGACTGAAGAGACATGGGATTGACATGAAATCAGACACAATGACACTAGAACAGAAAAAAGGACCAGAGAGAAGACTGTACTTCTACATCCATCAGACTTTTCACAAAGAGGCCCAAAACAGACACTGGAAAAAAAAAAAACACCATCTTCAACAAATAGCCAAACTAGATAGCCACACGTAGAATGGACTAGATCATTATCTTTCACTCTACACGAATCTCAACTCCAAATAGAACAAGGACCTCAACTTAAGACCTAATACCCTGACTGTCACAAAGAAAAAAAGCAGAAAATAGGTTGCCATTTTTTAGAGACAATAAAATACTTTATGAACTGGACCACTGTAGCATTAAGACGAAAAACTGGAAAAGGGACCTTGTGAAACTAAAATCCTTCTGTACATCAAAGGACACTGTCATCAAAGTGAAGACACAGCATAAAGAATGGGAAAATATATCAACTATACATTTGACAGAAAATTGGGATCCAGAATACATAAAGAATTTTAAAAACTAAGTATCAAGAAACCAACCCAGCTAGACATTGGGGGTGGAATTAGAGAGTTCTCAAATGAACAAATGCAAATGGATACGAGATATTATTTAAATGTTCAGCATTCTTAGGCATCAGAAAATACAAATTTAAGAGTACTTTGGAACTGTATCTGATGCCAGTCAAAATGGCTAGGATATAAGAAGAAAGAGGAGGAGAAGGTAAAGGAGAAGAAGGAAGAGGAGGAAGAGGAGAAGGAGGAGGAGGAACACAAATGTTGCTGTGGATGTGGGGAACTGATGGCTTCTAAATGAAGAACGATCCATTTTCCTGGAGCATGGGACTCCAGGACATTCACAGTCTAGCAGATTGTTGATGCCTGTGTACATACATTACATACATATCTGATATTAAGTCAACTTACTGGTTTTAAATGAAGAGCACATGACCTTAGGCAGAAATGCTGGTGAGAGAAGGATCAGAGAAAACTGTAGAGGAGGCAGAGCTGGGGTGGATTTGATCAATGCATTAAATAAATATATGAAATTCACAAACAATAAAAAAAAACACTCCTCAAGCCTGCTAAGCTTCTCTGTAGCAGCCAAAAATCTTTAATAGGTATTTGGATTTTTAAGTCCAAGAACCCTAATTCTTGAAATGCTGTAATCACTTTTATATGAACCCTTGAATGAGATTTTGTCACTCAGGCCAGTCTGCTTTTCTACCTTCCAACTCAGCATAAGGAAAATACATTTTCCATATCTATGTGCAAATATTGGGTAAAATAAAATAGCAATCCAGACTCCAATAAGTAAAATGGAATTCTAGGTGGGCAAGAATTGTGTTGAAAAGACCAAGAGACAATAAGGTTTTAAGAACTGGTGGTCAGATTAAAAGAATAAAAGTCATTCTTTCTGTCTTTGGCAAAAGAAAAAAGAGGTGAAGTAAAGAGGAGGGGGAGCAAGAGGAGCGGAGGGAGGAGCAGAAGGAGAAGAAGAAGGAGGAGCAAGGGGAGGAGCATGAGGAAGAGCAGAGGGAGAACCAGGAGGAGGAACAAAAGGAGGAGAAGAAAAATCCCAAAACTAACTAAGCTAATACTTAGACAACCAAGTATTTCTTACTTCTCCAAAGCCCTTTGAAAGTTGTCATTGCAAGAACTAGAGAGAAGGGCAAGTAATATTTGTGTCTGATTGAAAACAGGCTTCCTGATTCTTGGGTTTCCACATTTAACAGCTCATTCCACTAAAACAAATTCTTCCTTGTGCCTGGTCTAGAAAGTCTCTGACTTCATTAGCTCATTTTAGCACACTGTCTCCTGCAGGTGACTTGTTAAGGTTGAACTTTCACTGTACAAATCTCAGCTCCTCCTCTGCCACTAAATTAGCTGAGTGTATCACTGTTTTGACTTGCATTAGATGATTGCTGTTGAACTTGAAAAGGTTGCATTTCACTTTCTGGCAACTCTGGGCAGGTTGCAAATCATACTCACACTAATTAGCAGGTGAACTTCTGGTTTTAAGCATACTGAGCACAAAGAGACTTGGAGACAGAAAGGTGGAAGAGCACAGTGCCATTCATGCCATTCAGGGAGAAAGATGGAACTAGGAATAAGAATTGGAGCAACGTTCTATCCCTTGAGTAGAATACAAGCAAATATAAGTATTTGTACATATATATGAATAAAATACTTCCAGTTCACTAACAAATAAAGTGGGCTTTGTAGAGAAAAAAAAATAACCTGCCTCATAGCTCCTCATACTAATGGCAGATTTTAAAAATAAGCCTCTTAAAGCACCTCTTCTTCCCCTCCCTGAAGCTGAAGCTAACACAAAGAAGTTCTTCAGTAGAATTCTACCCAAGACTCAAGGACCTATGACTCTCTGTGTTAACCTTTATTTCTTTGCTTTCTTTCTCCCCCTCTATGTTTCCCGTTCTGACCCTCAGGACAACTACATCCTAAGTGAACCTTCAGGCAGCCTACAGTTAAAGGAAAAGTGCTTATTTTGAAGTAAAAGATAGTTGACCAAAAGAAAAGCCAGTGTTGTTAGGGCACAGTGCTCCTGGATGAAGAGATATTTTCTTTGAAACAATGGAATGTTGAGTGGCTTCAGGGGAGTATGTTCATGTTTACATTTGGGGCTTCCCATAGAAAGCACTAGAGCTTCATGGGATAGACTTCCCTTCTGGTTGGTTCTGAGCAATATCAATTACTAACAAGAGACACAATTCAATGACACCACCTTTTCCAGTGAGAAGTTTCAACTTACTGAGTGAGTTGGTTGGTTACAAGCACAAAGTTGCAGAACAGAACCTGATACCCCTCTACTTTCTTTTCTTCCTTCCTTTCTTCCTTTTTTCTCTCTCCCTTTCTTTCTTTCCTTCTTTCTTTCTTTCTTTCTTTCTTTCTTCTTCCTTCCTTCCTTCCTTCCTTCCTTCCTTTCTTCCTTTCTTCTTCTGTCCATCTAAGAAAGTTACAATGGAGAGAGTGTCCCTCCAGCCCCAACCTGGAAAATGAGGGAAGTTTGCCATGTCATGTCTTATTTTGTCTTCAGAATAAACATTATATTTTATTTTAAATATAGTTTGCTACATTAAAATACAAATCGCTATTTTATTTTTTCTTTTTAATACTTGTTATCTAGCTTTATAGACCACAACTATTTCTCTACCTAGCAAAGAACTCCTCTAATAGACTTAATGATCCTGTTGCTTGTTTTGATGTGCTCTTAAAATTAAGTATATTTTATGTAAATCTATGTGTTTTAATTTTCTCATAAAAGCTATTACAGTGTACACCTCATTTTGTTACCCCTCTTTCTATTTATTTTAAAGATCTATTAATGACACTTTGTGGATTGCTATCCATTTTGTTGCTTCTAACTGTATCCCACAGTATACATCAGCCAAGTGATATCTCTCTGAAACCCTGTGTTGCTTCCTGTGATGATTTCAGTATGTTTCCCCAAAAGGACACATTGCAAACTGGGTTCTCACTGCAACAGTATCAGAAAGTAATACTAAATGCCTGATACTTTAGCCAGAAAGGCCAAATGAATAGTGTCACTTCCAGTGAGTATTTTTCATTCAATATAAAACTGGGAAATGTGACACTTTTACCTAATTTTCCCTTTTCTCTTTGACCCAATCTTGTCCCCACACATGTTAAAGCATAGCATGTTAGCAGTCACTGAATGCTAAACTCTCAGTCTTTGATTTGCCAGCCTCTAGAGCCATTAGTTAATGAATTTCTCTTCATTATAATAACACAGCTTCATCTTGTCTATTATAGGAACACAAAATAGACCAAGGTATCTAATTATAGGAATTAATGACCTAAGCTTTCAAAAATGAATTAAAGAATAGAGAATTTGCCCTCTTATATGCTGATTCATACAATAAAAATACAAGTAAGGGTCAAGAATACACAAATAAACTGGGCCTGGTGGCACCTATAATCCCACATTCTTGGAAGGCTAAGTCAAGAGGAACTTTTGTAGTCAGGAGTTCAAATCCAGTCTGGGGAGAATAGCAACAGGGATAGAAATAGACACGAGGGAGGAAGACCTGGCGGGATGAGGCTCACAAACGGAACTCAGATTTAAAAAGAGTAATAATTTATAAATAATTGGGGCTTTCTGATTACTGAAAAACACCAATGAAAAAATTATTTTCTATATTTTCCTTTTGGAAACTTTTACATATGACTTTTTCACTTTACCTACTCCAGATAATATTCATCCTTGCTATTAAAAATTTATAAGCAAATAAGACTCCCTTCTATCCCAAACTCCATATGCTTTCACAGGTACTGATGAAAAAGGCTTCATCTTCTCAACTGAGTCTCTTTGAAAAGGAATAAAGGTGTTTAGAGGGTGTTTCCTGTCAATCAGGATATTATTTCCAAGCATCAGAATATTCAGGCTTGTGCCTGGCAGTGGTGGCACACGCCTTTAGTCCTAGCACTTGGGAGGCAGAGGCAGGTAGATTTCTGAGTTCGAGGCCAGCCTGGTCTACAGTGTAAGTTCCAGGACAGCCAGGACTACACAGAGAAACCCTGTCTTGTAAAACAAAAAAACAAACAAACAAAAAAATATTCAGGCTCCTTTTCCCCCCACTTCTCAGGGCTGGTTCTAAACACGTGTGGGATTCTCTGCAAAACTACTCCAAAAAAGAAATTTAAACATGTAGAACTTAACAGGAGTTGGCAGTATGATAGGGTATTGTGGTGGCTGAATTCAAGACCAGAAATATGATCTCTGCTACTTAGGTAAGAAATTCTTTCTCAGCTTCCTTAAGACCTCAATAAGACCTCTTTCGATCCCCAAGCAGAAAGAACCACAAGAGATGACTAATCCAAACATCCTCCACAGCAGTAAGGAAACATAATAAACAAAGTCCACATGATTTGTCCGATGTTACAAAATTAGCTAACTGGAACAGGGCTGTGAGTCAAAGGTGACTCTTTGCCTAATTTTTATTACTTAAGATGTATCAAGGTGTTATAATAATGATAGCAAAATGTTTTCACATACTCTTAGTTTCTGTGAAAAACAACAATAGTTGATATTTTTCAGACACAAAACAGACTCTTGGCTTCAGAAAGCTCATGGTTTCAAAACTATTTTATGTTCCTCTTGATAATGCTGTTTCATTGAAAAGCTTGATCATCGTCTGTTCCAGTGAGTAAAAAAGTAACTGAGTAAACATCAAGGCAGAAATTATACAGGAATATTGGGGTATCTTGGAAAGCATTGTTGCCTTTAGTGGGGAGTTGGTGTCCTGGAAACTTGACCCCCACCAAAGCCCTGAGCCAGAGATGTACAGTTAATTGACTCAAGGATTTGAAGAATGAAATGTAAAGACCACAGGGAGTATATTTTAAAGCACAGTTTATTGTGGGTCCATAGATGAGTGCTTAGGAAGCAGAAAGAAGGAGGAGAGAACCTAAGTTCCAGGATCAGGAAGCAGCTTCCCACTGAGCTGCTGCTCTGTGGCCTTTGACAACAGAGATGAGCAAAGGAAAGAGAATAAGTTGGTTTGGACTGCTGGCCCAGCCAGAGGTCCAGTACTGCCTCTCAGTTTCAGCCATGTACTTACAGTCATGTGCACCATTTAGACAAAGGTACTCTACAAGAAAATGACAAGACAATGGGAGATAGAACTCTGTTATGCAATTCCTAGTCTCCAGCTAGGACTTTCTCTGCACAACTATCTGGGGTTCTTGTCCCCTCCTGCCCAGATCAAAACAGAAGTGCTTAAGGCTTGAGAAATTGTATTGTGCCTAACACACCCACTTGTATTCTTAAAAAAAATTATTGTTCTATTTTAAGAATAAAACAATTGTTTTTCTTCATGCAGTTATTTTTCAGATGGCTACTAAGATGCTGAGATGAATATTTTTTCCATTTTAATACTTAAATGAATATTTAGTGCTTTTTTTAACTTAATAATTATAATGTTTAGAGTTTGGGTGTTTCTGTTTTGATTTGTTTTATGTTTTGTTTTTTTTCCCCTCTTTCTGTCTTTAAGTATTTCATGAAAGAAATTCTGTGGCACAAAGGGTGTGAAGAGAATAGAAGAAGGGAAGAGACAAAGAAAGAAAAAAGAGACAAAAATAAAGAATCAGAAAGAAAAGAAAAAAGAAAGAAGAGACAGATAAAAGAAGGAAGGAAGGGGTGGGATGGAGGGAAGAAAAACGGGAAGAGAAAGACAGGGAGGAAAGGAGGGATAGAAAAGGGCAGAGAAAACTTCAGATGCTTAAAGTGTTGTAGGAGCCTTAAAGGCCACTGCAGTTGGACCACTACCTAATGAAGCACACCTCTGACTCTGGGTAGAGACATTACATTCTGATTTGTTCCAAAAACTAGAAAATTATATATGGTTTTCTCCTCTCTTATGATTTAATTGCAATGGACCTAGCCAAGAGATTCCTCCTCAAAATGGTTTCCATCCTAAGGAGACAGAATAAGCAATTATTTCCTTAGTGAGATAATTTGCGTTTCCTTTCACAAACCTCCACCCATAGTATAGTCACATGCAGAGTCCCAGACACATAACACTGCAGCCTGCGTTCACCTTTCTGAGTCCTAACTCACAATCTGTAAGTTTACCTTTTTTTCCTATCACACGCCTGAGCATACTTTCCCTAATACTTTGAGCTTTCTCATTTCTCCTAAATCCCCTCCTGCTCCAAGTTCTCACCATGTGGCTGTTTGTCTGCATGTGACTACTTATAAAAGAGGATGTCTTCCTCCTTTCCAAGACTTTAGAGCTTTCTTGCTTTGTTGTTCTTCTCTTTAATGAATTTCCTCAAGCTTCCTCCCAGGCCCATTTGAAAATTATTTTTGTTAAACAAAGAACGCAAAGAGGCAACCTCAATTTCCTTAATAACAAAAAAGTAAGTTTCTCCATAAGCGCAGCAAAGTATTTTCTTTGTATTTGTGACTTGACATAAGGGACCTTGAAGATACTCACCCCAAGTTTAGCGAAGTGCCTTGATTTACCTGTTTCCCATTCTGTACATTTGTATCATTCTTTTGCAAAGTAGGCTGAGATCAGAACAAATGGACAGAACCCATTGGTATAAGTACAAGTTACAAAGGATACAGGATGACAAGTTATACTTGACTGTGATCAGGAGTGAAAGGAAAAAAAGGAAATGAAATACTTTCATAAAAAACACACAATCAGTTCGTTCCTAACCAAGAGTATGGCACAAACACAATATCAACCTCTACCCAAAGGATCATTAAAAATAATTTACAGTCACTTAAATGGAAACCTTCTTAGCTTAGATCCAGCTTTGATATTAGTTGACGTTTCAAAGTCTCTTTGAATTTACTCATGTTTTAGATTCATACATTACTGGTTCCAGTTTAACACGTACTATTCATTGCCACATGTTGCTTCTACTGAACTTGAAATGTAGAATCATCTTTCTTTCTCTTTCCACTTTAGTCTGAACAGTCATTTGGGGCAATAAGCATGGTTCATCTTAGCTGAACTATCAGCCACATCCACTCTACCTTTTCCATGATCTATTGAAGCAAAAGAGACAGGAAAGCTTTGGAACAACATATATGTAGTTACAGGGATGAAACAAAGGGAGAAGGTTACTATCACAGAAGTGATATCCGAGACATCAAAAAAGTCATGTAAAGAACCCCAGAGAATATGTTCAGTGACATGAAAAGGGGACCTTGTCAAAAGAGATCAGTCACCCATGGAAAATGACAATCACAAAAAGAAGGACAGGTAGGAGAATAAGGTTAGACCACTGTGTGTCATATTGTATTTGCATATTATGTAGGTTGAGAAAGAAAACGAAAATGTAGAAATCATCTCTTATATTTACAAACTGGTTTAGTTGGGCATAAGATTGATTCATCGACTGATCTAAGATTAATTATCTCTAAACAGTTAAAGTGTATATTTTAACCAAAAAAAAAGAACAGAAATGATGATTTACATTTTCTTCTTATTCTACATAATTTTACATGGAAGAAAGTGTTTATTTGAGGTGTAGCATGAAATCATTCCCATAAGATTTGTATAAATGCAAATTTATACTGAGTCATAACACAGATAGCAAAGTAAAATAAAGACAAAGAAACAAGCTGGTGCCTGTGCACAGCTAGACACAATTGTACCATATACACTAGAAAGACTTTTACCAAAAATTGTCTCACAGCTGTAAAGATAAAACCATTACCAGTGTGGTCCTGTAAGAGGGTTTCTTTACATCTCCTGCTTTCTTCCAGTATCTTCCTTTATTATGGCTGTTAATTATTTTGCTATACCCTCAGGAAGCTTGGCTTGGAAGTGCTCTGTTGAGTGCCATGGCCTGCTTGTCCCTTTCCATAGGAACCACAGTTATGCCCAGTATAACGACACCCACCTTAGCCACCGTGACTTTGATCTCCATCATCAGCACTTGACAATTCCTCTATCCTTGATCCCAGAAGTTGTTAAAACACTAGGCTCAATTTTGGCCCTGACCTCATCTATGACCCCTAGTGTGACCTTTGATCAGGAAGAGCATTTCTTCCTCCTTTTTGTTGTTGGTATAGCTGCCTGTAAATACCTTGGGTTGTGTAACTCTGACCTTCACTTCCCAAAAACTATGTGATGCTCTCTCCTTCCGAACCATTTCTTCCCCAATTTGGATCTGTGTAAGTTATAGAGTGGAATCCTTTTCTTTCATTTGTTGTTGTATCCATTGGATGTTCCATGTTTTAACTTTTCCAAGGCTCCAAAATCACCTTAAATTTTATTTTTGGAACTATCTAGATACAATCCACCCACAAAAACTTTTTAGGGGGGGTTCATTCCTTTTTAATGTCTCAAGGATTTGGAACGTGTCAATCAATTTATGATACAGTTTCAGTTCTTTCACTTCCAGCATCTTTAGTACCAGTAGCAGTGTCCTTGAAAGGCTCAAATGTACATCTTCTCAATCTCCCAATGGCTAGATCTGCTTTAATTGTGCAATTTATAAGGTTCCCAAATCAAAACAGTTGAGTCTTTATCACTTTATCCCCCAGCACAAGCCTTCAATAAGCATTTTCCTATAATCTTCTTGTTACTTGCTCATGTCGATCTTGGTTGAATCTCTGCAAACTTCTCTACATTGCTGTATTCCATAGTAGTGGATCTATGGGCACTGGGGCACTACTGTGCAATGTGAGTCCTGAAGATGACAGCAGCCACCAAGTGTTATATGGAGCTCCATTGTAATGGTCCTGCATTCCCTTAAGACTTTTCAGTTGAGCTCTTTGAAGCTATTTACAAACTGATGCATTTTAATGATGATCAACACTATAAAAATATATCAAGCATCTACATGCATCTCCAATTTTCTTCTTCTTCTTCTTCTTCTTCTTCTTCTTCTTCTTCTTCTTCTTCTTCTTCTTCT
>NW_021605455.1:3884177-3932862 GCF_004785775.1 Grammomys surdaster | reverse complement strand
CTTCTCCTTCTCCTTCTCCTTCTCCTTCTCCTTCTCCTTCTCCTTCTTCTTCTTCTTTCCTCAAAGTAACACAACTTAGGAGGAATCCAAGAAAGTTTATGGAAACAGCAAGACCTCATGGATCACTGCTTCTCAACCTTCCTGATGCTCTGATCCTTTAATACAGCTCCCCATGTTATGATGACCCCAACCATAAAATTATTTTTGTTGCTACTTCATAACTATAATTTTGATACTGTTATAAATCATAATGTAAACTGTTTTTGGAGATAGAGGTTTGCCAAGGGGGTCCTGACCCACAGGCTGAGAACCATTGTTATAGACCTTGCCATTCAGAGAGAGCAACCTAACTGTTTCTAGAACACAAGCAATTCTTTGGGGATCAAATATTGTTTCTGTTTGCTTTGATTTGTAAGCTTCTACAAAAAAAGGGAACAATTTCGAGATCTCAAACAAAAAAAGCACATTTCTAACTTTTCCTAAATTATCTGCAGATTTCTCCCCTGTAAACTAGTATTCCAGAACAGCAACACTCAGCAATCCTGAGTTATATTGCTGGTTTAGTTTAAAAGGTCCAACCTGGCATCGTTCCTCACTGACATCCCAGGACTGTATCCTATGGATGGCCCACTTTGCAAGCCTGCAGCAAGGCAATGTGGGTAATACAGAGACAAAGAGAATCTTGTTTAAGCACCATGACAAACGATTACTCAAAACCTGTGGCTCATCTCCTGGAGACAGACACATAAAAGGACATGGAAGAAAGAAGCTTTTGTGGTTTACTTGCTTGTCCTCATTCTCATTGGCCAGTGTTTCAGAGGCACTACTTCACTGGTATTGTAACCTACCTCTCCAGTATTCCACTGTAAACGGAACACCAGCAGGTCTCTAGGAATCTTCTGGAACTTGAGTACCACCACATAGAGACTGCTGAGACAGATAGTCTTATTGTAAATTGGACATCTATCAGATTCTTGGCCTTCCCTTTGGGAGATAAGTATTGGACTATCCTGACCACAGCTAATAAATCCCATTTATATATGTACAAACACACAAACACACACATACAGAGAGAGAGAGAGAGAGAAAGAGAGAGAGAGAGAGAGAGAGAGAGAGAGAGAGAGAGATTCATTCGCTCATCATGACTAATAAACCTTCCTACCATGATTGACTTGTCACCTCAAACCATAATAATAATTAATTTCTCTCAAAAGAAGAAACAAAATAAAATAACCCGAAGAAATGGTTTCAGAAGATCATCTTTCACAGGTCTAGTTTATGACTTAATGGCACTCTGATACTATACAACATGGCATGTTACTAAAAGTCCTCATAAGGAAATATTTTAATTCTCATGACTATTTTTTCTCTGCCTCTAGCATTTGAGAAGTCTGGCCAACTGCACTTATCTATACAGGTATGGAAATGCCATGTACCCTCCTTCATGAATTACAAAAATAAATACAGTGCATCATTTTTATAATGTTCTTATAAAGAAAAGAAGACTAGAATTAGCCAAGTGTCATCATGACTCAGAAGGCAGAGGGAATGTGGGCAGTTAGAAATCACTCTCAACAAGACCCCAACCATCTGGAGACCCCAGTCATGATACTCTGAGGATAGGCATCCCTCTGCTATATTAACTTATCACCCAGCTTGTGCATTAGGACAAGACAGGTCATAGTATTAACCCTTTCCCCACTGTTGTACCATTGGAATGAACACAGCCCTTGCTGTTTTGCTCTCAGAATCCCTCCAGCTTACTGAATTTCTCTATTTCTTTCTAATAACTGTCTCTTGGGTCCATCAACTTTATTCCTTATAGTCCACCGAGTATGCTCTCAGGACTAGGCAATTATCACAGTTAGGGAACTTACCTGAGATTGTACAGAACACAATTCTGAGTACAGGTATTAACCAGCCTCTATTTCTCATATTCTATTATACAAAACCACATCTCTTATGTATCTCGGGTACTCATCTGTCATCTAAGGGCACTTAGCATGACAGCTGTCCTAATCACTCAGATGTAAGGCTTCACATGACCAGCTCCTATCAGTCTCCAGATCTTCTCTTTGGGAGGACCCAACAACATTGGCTAATTGCCAGCACACTTAGTGTTCTGACAGAGCTCTAGATGAGAGGGACTGAAGAAAGCCATGAGGCAACTGGAAGTTCCTGACTAATGCTACTCTTCAGTGTATTTCTAATGGTCTCTTGGCAAAAACCCCAATAGCTGGGACAACTATTCAAAAGAGAGGTCTCCCTTTTTTCTGAATCACTCCCCTTGAGAATGTAACATACTGGTGAGATTTCCCCAGGCAGCTCCTCTCCTAGATAGCCTAGATGAATTTAAATGGAATGTCTCTGTGATCTAATTGCTCAGAACTTGTTCTGTCATGAAACTGGACTCTCTTGGCAGCAGAGATTTTTGCCCTGCCCTTTCCCTACAACAGATATGAATTTGAGGAATTGAATTATTAAAACATACTTGGAATGGCACAGCTTAAGTTGCTGGAGTGCCCAAAGGGCAATGGGTAGTGGTATGTCTCACAGGTCCCCACCCATCGGGAAAAAGTTTATTCTGAGTCCCATCATCATACACAATATAAAGAACATGGGAACAACTGCCAGGTCCACACTCACACTTAAGGCAGAGGTAACTTAATTGTTCACATATATTATACTGTCATTGCAATGCATACACCTTACCCTGAGTCCCTCTGCTATATACCGAGATAGTTTAGACTAGATAAGCCAGACTCCTGAGCTAATCACTGAGAAGTTTCTGTGATCAGGGTTTTATTTTTATCCCCAGTGCTCACCTTCATGTTTCTACAATTATTAAGACTTAAATTATACTCTATCTCTTGATTCAAATGCTCCTCACTCCTGTGGGCAACTCTCAGGAGCCTCTCCTACAAGCCCTTCCTACAAAGACTCTACTTTTGCATTGGGGAAATTTAAAGGCTACTTTTGTCAGATGGAATTAAAAAGTCTGGGCATGGAATCCAGAAGTTTCAACCTCAGGCAGCTTCTTTGTAATAAGCTGATGTTATACTGGAAGTACAAGGCTATGGCCCTTCCCGTGCTGGTCCAGGACCCAGAAACAGTCCTGTTCACGGTTTATGCAGAGAAGAAGTCAGGGGAGAGGCAAGGGAGGATGCTCCTAATTTGATTTAGAAAGGGACTAAATTCCACCATTTTGCCTTTACTCTTTTACAGATTGGCAACTCAGAGTCAAAGATCACTCCTGCTTCTTCTTCACCAAGATGTAGTTTTAAGGAAATGGGACCTGTTTGACCCAAGGACACTGAAGAAAACCTGGAAGATGCTCTTCTGCGATCCATCTTTTCCAGAACACCAACTGTGAGATGAAAAAAAGTGGCCCCAGGAGGGAAGTATCAGTCTTACTATGTTGCATTTAGATTTGTTTTGTCTGGAGGAGGGAGCGTGATCTGAGATTCCTTATGTATAAGCTTTCTTTGTTTTGAGAGATAAAGCTGATTTATGTCAAAAGTGACACACGGATTCACAAATCCTAACCATGACTATGGTTCAACCTTAAAAGCCTTTAAATAGACCCCCTGGGGAATGGAGGGAATTTGTTCAACAGTAAAGAACAGGTTTCTACACAGAGAGAATGTCTCCAATGTCTCCTTCCTGCCCACCCTCTCAGGGTGAATCAAAGCCACAGATTCCTGTAAGTGGCTTAGGCCTAATAGAAGACACAACTGGATCCAGATGCTCCTTTCTGCCCAAGACTAAGACAAATTAAAGCTGATCTAGATGAATTCTCATAAGACCCTGATAAATATATAGGTGTGTCCAGGGATTAGCCAAACCTTATGCTTGGCATGGGAGAATATTATACAAATTCTTAACCAGCGCTTAATAGCAACAGAAAAGACTGCAATATTATAGGCTGCAGAATTGTACTGGGATGAAATGTATGAGATAAACTAAGCAGGAATTTACTAACACTAACAAGACCAGGGGTGGGGCCTTTTACACTATTGATGGACAGGTACTTCTCATGAGCCACGCTGAACAGAATTATTATTTCCTTTTGGGAAAACCAAACAAAGGCACTTCTTGCTGAGTCCCTGAGAATAGTCAGAAAAAGAACCAGTGTTTGGACACTACATGCTGATGAGGATCTGGAGCAATGGAACACACCTCCATTGCTGGCGGGAGTGCGAACTTGTACAACCACTCTGGAAATCAATTTGGTGGTTTCTCAGAAAATTGAGAATAGTTCTATCTCAAGAACTACCTATATATACTCCTGAGCATATAACTAAAATATGTTCTACCATACCCAGGACACTTCTTCAACCATGTTCATCACAGCTTTATTCATAATAGTCAGAAACTGGAAACAACCTAGATGCCCCTCAACTGAAGAATGGATAAAGAAAATGTGCTACATTAACACAATGGAGAATTACTCAACAATTAACAACAAGAATATCATGAAATCCGCAGACAAATGGATGGAACTAGGAAAGAGCCTGTTCTGATCTTTCCTGAATCAGGTAACCCATTTGCAGCTAAATGGATGGAACTAGGAAAGATCATCCTGGGTGAGGTAACCCAGATTCAGAAAGACACACCATGTCCTCATTAATAGGTAGATATTACCCATAAAGTACAGAATAACTGTGCTACAATCTACAGACTCAAAGAAGCTAAGTAAAAAATAGTATCCAAGAAGGGACACATGAATCTCAGTGGATAGGGTAAATAGAATAGACAGCTGGAGAGAATGGATGGGGAGAACTATGTAGGGAGGTGTTGCGGAGGGAAGCAAGAAGGATCTAATGGAGGGAGGATTGTGGGAAAAGTCCTGGGAGAGAGAACCAGAATCAGTGAGGGTTCATCTCTGGGATGAGCTAGAAACCTAGGTCAATGAAAATTCCCAGAAATCTATGAGGGTAGCCCTAGCTAAGACCCCTAGCAATGGAGGATATGGAACCTAAAACAGCCATCTCCAATAAACAGAAAAAACTTCCAATAGATGGATTAGAACACCAACCCAACCATAAAACCTTTGATCCACAATTTTTTCTGCCTACAAAAGCTACAAGGGTAAAGATAGAACAAAAATTGAGGGAAAGGCTAACCAATGACTAGCCCAGCTTGAGATTCATGGCAGGAGAGAGAGCTACCCCTGACTGAATTAATGATATTCTGCTATTCTTGCAGACAGGTGCCTAGAATAACTGTTCTCGGAGAGGCTTCACCTGGCAACTGATGGAAACAGATACAGAAATCCACAGTCAAACATTAGGCAGAGCTTGGAGAATTCTGTGGAAAAGACATTGATTGAAGGAGCCAGAGAGCAGTCAAAGACACCACAAAAAAAAAAAAAAAAAAAAAAAAACCTACAGACTAACCTGGGCCATAGGAGTCCACAGAGGCTGAACAGAGATCCATACAGAGAACATGCCTGGGACAGACCTAGGCTCTCTGCACATATGCAACACTTACGCAGCTTGATCTTCATGTGGGACTCCTAACATTAGGATCAGGGACTATCTCTGATTTTGTTGCCTGCCTTTGAATCCCTTTCCCCTAACTGAGCTGCCTTGTCTGGCCACAATAGAAGAAGATGCACCTAGTCCTACTGCAACTTGATACGACAAGCCAGGTAGATATCCATGGGAGGCCTCCCATTTTCTGAAGAGAAAGAGAAGACAGAAGGACGGGCATGAGGCAGGAGGGAGGAACTGACAAGAGAGGAGGGAGTGGCATTAAGTTTCAGGATGTATAGTAAATAAATCAATTAATTAAAAATGTAAAGAACCAATACTAAATCCTTAAATTACTGTCTCAAGAAATCTGGAGAGCAAAGGAGACCCCTACATCCTTTCTAAAGAAATTCAGGGGTGGGCTGATCAAACATGTCACTGCTATTGTTAGCCTGAAAGGAATGGAGGTCCTCTTTTTCCTCTCTTAGTCTTACCTAACGCCGCCTTTTCCCTGAGCAGATCAGTATGTCATAGCAAATGCCTTTCCTAATGTACAGGTCCTTAAAATTTTCAACTTTACTTCATCAGAAGACTTTTCTAAGGTAGGTTCCTTTCTAAAACAAGCATTCTCCCTCATAAAACTAAACATGTTAATCTCTGCAGTTCCCTGAGTCTTCTTCAGATGTGCCATTAACAGCTGGGCCCACCTTTAAGAGTCTTGTCATGCCTACTAACACTTGCACACCAATTAGGTATTTATAACCTCTCCCATGTCCTATAGTCCACTTGATACCCCACCATTATAGCTCAACCACAGACCTTAACTTGTGGCCCCTATGATCCTTCTGAATCAGAGTATGCTTGGCTTTCTAGCCAGTGAGTTAAATGATACCTGTGCTCTTATTAATGTCATGAGTTAGTTTGGGGTAAACAGTATGGGCTTGATGTAGGAAGACTGGCAAAGCATAATTCAGAGTAGCATTAAAAAACTAAAAGATGTACGTGAAAGATTGGCTTGGGACTCACAGCTGGGTGAGATCCTGCATGGAAAAATGCACTGCCTTTTGTCCTGTCTATCATCTATCATATCAACCCTACATTAACTGACTTTAATGTATATCATCGGTCCTTGCTTATTTAATCTTCAAGCTTGTTTATTTTCTACTGAGTATAATACCTCATATTTTATGAGGTCATACCTATGCAACCTGAAATAGGTCTTTCTCCAGCATTATACCATGGGACATGAGAAAGATCTCTGAGTAGTGACTCTGACTGTCAGTCTTCAACAACCCTTTCAGTTTGAAGTAGCTCACGTGTTCTTTACCATAACTCTCACACCTTCATTCACTACTTAACAGCAGGTCCCTTCCTCTTAAGGAAGATTGAGGCAGGAAATAGGTAGAACTGGGGTAGTTAAGAATGAGCCCCAGCAAGACCTCAAGCATCTAGAGACCCCAGTCATCCAGGAAAACATGCATGATATCAGTTGCAGATATTCTATGGACCAAAGCCCCTGTGCTTAATGACTTTTATACAATTGTATGAATTTATGATTGAGTTCCTGGAACCAGGAAGAAATAAGTCACCTTGTGTGCCAAGAGAAGACAAACCATCCTATTACCTCTAACAATATTTTTGTCCCATAATCATTTAAAAGCACATAGTCCTAATGTTTGGATGGTAACCCCTTTCCAACCGTTCCCTCTTTCACTTTCTTTCTAACAAATGTGCTAATTGATGCTCTCTTTCAAGTTTGAAGATGTCATTTTACCTACCTTGAAGGACACAACTCTGGGTTACAGACCATGGCTACTACAACAACACGTTGTAAGTTCTCAGTGGAGTTGGACCAGAGCCTCTTTCATTGACTTTCAAGGGTTCCTCAAACTTTTGAATTTCAAATGCAAATATTATTTTCCCTGGTCTTTACGAGATTAATTCCATTCATCATTTTGAAAAATGTTTTTCTTGAACTAAATCCTTTATGACTTGGGCTAAACCCAAATGTGAATTAAACTAATAGAGAAAGAAAATGGACTGTGAGGCAAGGTCTACTTTATGGGCCTGTCAGAAGCACACAGGATTGTTGTTAGCCATCATTTCAAGCCACAGGGCCTCCTGGCTTGGTACAAAGCCTACCGCATCAAGAGAAGCCATGTAGAGCAGAGCTGCAACAAGAAAAGTGGAGATATAAATGACTGCTGAAGTGCTTCCAGGGTGCTGAGTCAGCTGAAACAGAGCCTCCTGCTGAGCTCAATGGATCTTTTTTCAGTGGCCTGGAGTGTTGGCTGGAGGCTGCTTGGCAGTGCTGCAGGGAAGACAATTTTTAGTCCATCGATTCATTTGAACTGGGCAGTTTGCCTTGGTACTTAGGCACTCAGACAAACATGCTCTTAATCACTAGCAAACCCAGTAATGTAGGGAGGCCCAGCAGCTCAGTCAGCACCTCAGGTCTGACCAGGGGGGAAGAATGGCCCAGACAGCTTAGGATAGCAGTCTCTAAGAACTACAAAGATCCACAGCTTGATTCTTTTAAGCCCAAACCTTAAATAATTCCTGAGTTTGAGGGTTAAGAAAATTATAACACAAGAAAACTAGACTCTTTCCTTTGCCTTCAACCAAATCAAGGGCATCTAAGAGCAGGATTGGGGCCTTCACTCACATCTTCCAATTTCCATGTTTTCCTGGCTGGTTATCTCTGAGCTTACCTTAGGTTATCATCAGGCCCCTGTCCTGACCCTTCTCCGAATCATGCTCACTTATCATTGTGATATCACTATCGCGGCATAATACAAATACCTCTTTATTTATTCATCTCCACAATAAAACTGAGTTTTTTAAACCTGAAGATTTCTATTAATTATGAATCTGACATAGTGGCTCACATAGGAAACACCACAGAATGTGTAAATGTTTACAAGGTAAAGAACAGAGGGAAAGAGAGAGGAAGAGAGGGAGGTGATGAGAAAGGAGGGAGGGTGAAAGAAATGGGAGGACATAGAGGAAGACAGAGGAAGAAGGGGGACGGAACAGAATAGTAGTGGGAAAAACCTGAGAATCTAAGAGTGCATCCAAGTTGATGACTAAAGTCCCCAAAGCAGCTCTTAACTGCAGATGTGTCACAATGATCAATACAGTTGGCTGAACCCAGGGTCTGAATAGTTAATAGAGTTGGTTGAAAATCAAAACTCTTTCTCTCATCTTTTCTCTTTCTCTCTCTCTATTTGAAAATCTTTTACTGCTCATCTCCAATTTTGCATAATAAAAACAACACAAATTGTACTCTCGGGCAGTACCTTGTGTGCAAGTGATCTGAAAGTTTAAAACATCTTATGAATGGGACAAACTATTGGTATCTCTTTCCTCATTTCAAAAGAACGGGCTCCTCTCATCAATGTGTGGTTCATGCTCATGTTCACACCTCAAACCTGAGCCTGGATGATTAAATGGGAAGTATCTTAGCTGTGTATAAGAATACAATTTTATATTACAAGTAAAATTTCTTCACAACCAAAAGAAGCTAAAATATGGAAAATATATGTTATGTCAATAATAATTACAAGGATCAATTAACTTAAATTTAAGTGTACTGGAAATATTGTAAATCCTGCAAAGACACTCATGTGAGATTTTTATGAGAACTTCAGAATGACAAGTTTAAAGAAGGTCAAAGTGACAATCACCGAGGTTCAGTTCCCTCCACTAGGTTGTATAGTTGGTAAGCATCTGGAATCTAGAAAATTCTGAGCATAAAATAAATATTTTTAAAAACAAACAAACAAATAAAATGCTGCAAAGTGTCCATGAATCAGACAAAGCCAATGTCCTACTTCCCTCGTGACCAGGGAATGCACCAAACAACTAATATGTCACTTAAATATTCTTTATTATCCAGAAGCAAACTCTTTCCCATTAATCTTTCATCTTATAATCCACTTCGTTCATTATACAGGGAGTTAATAATAAATACATATCCCTTGAGTCTCTACAATATTAAAAATAGGTTATATGTATAGAATACTGAACAAAAACAGTGCTAGGTACATAAGGAGCGTTTAGGAGCAATTGGCACTTGTCCTTATAACTATAATTTACTTCAGTTTAGCTTTGATTTTTTTCTGGAGTCTTTCCAAACTTATATATCCTTGCTTCATACTCTATTACTGAGTCAGGGGCAAGTTTGCTATCATGATTATGTGAGTCTTTCAAGGTGAAATGGGAACTCTTGGTCTTACTCTTAATCTCAGCATCAGAGAGACTTAGGAATGTGACAGAATGGCAGCTGATGAATCAAAGGCAGAGTAGTTGAAAAAAAAAAAACAGACATTTTCTTCCAGGACTTGAAAGGAGCCTGTTTGGCTGTCTCAACAATATGGCTGTGTGGTGGTGTATAACAGCCTAAAAATATCAATAGAATGTTCTTACAGCTTTCATAATGACAAGCAGCTCATTGCTTAAGAAAATTTAATTCAGAGAGTAAATACATAAAGTGTTAATGACAAAAAAACGTTCTAAGTGAGAAAGAGACAGAAAATGGGCAAAATCATTTACTGGAATATAGAAACGATGTAAATTCAAACATATATGGATATAATGTCTTCCATTTTCATTTTTATCTTTATATAAGTGTTTTTAATATAACAGTATATTATTTTAACTACATGGGAATATGGCTTATGAATAAAAGTATATGTACTTAAGTTCGAGGATCTTAATTTTTATTACAAAGATATGTATCCAAGAAGATTTTGATGTCGATGGTTTATGTTAGTCTTAAGATTAGAAAATGTTTAAAGAAAGAAGTATATAACTATATTCATCGTGATCCATAAAAGTACAACTTATCACCATTAATAAAATAATACTCTCATTTCATTCTTTTATAACATTAATTTGAAACTTGATAAAAACTGATTCAGTTCCCTAAATCTCTATTCTCTACCCTCCTTTTTATATAATTCACATTTAGTACTATCACTGCAAAGAGAAAGGACGGAATCGTCAACCTACATTCAAAGGAAACATGTCTATGGACAGATTAAAAAAAATCAAACCACAAATATAAATAGAGATCTTGACATCCTTTAGAGTCGTAAACCAGATGTTAGCCAACATTTCACAAGTCTATCTGGAACAAGCAGAGGAAAACATCAAGTGCCAAGAAACCAAGTCACAGTACCTCATTTCCTTTAGGCAAGACTGACAGACAGGTTTTCAATTCTCACTTTCAAGTCTCAGATGAGACACAAGCACTTGCCACTAAACGATGGGGAAAAAAAAGACAAACTGAGGGTGGTGTCTCTGTCACGCTCCTGGGGTAGCTGATCTAACCAAGAGATTGACAGATCCTTGAGCCTCTTCCTTCCCATTCATTCTTTTATATTCTCAGCAAAGAAATTGTGCTGAGAGGTATTCTGAGAGAGTACTCAGACCTTGGCTAAGATTCTAGAGAGAGTAAAATCTAGCAACAATGTTCTGGAGCAATATGCTACCACTTTACCTCCAATGTAATGGTTAATTCCTGAAAAACTACCATTTCCCAAAAGAAGACCAAAGTAAGATTTTCTGAGCTTTTATGATTCATGCTTTACAGCAGAAATTATTCTGATTATTCACAAAATAAAACACAACAAAACATGTCATTTGCCTCTGGGCAACACGATAACTATGGGTTTTTTTTTCATTTTTTTGAATATAAATAGTGATATGTGACTGATTCTGACTAATGCACTGTTGGCAGAAGCTATGTCAGCATTTGCATGCCCTAAAGTGCAGTGCACATTCATCCACACTTCCTGCATTGTATCATTATCTTGCTGGATGCAAAGTGTTGAACAGAGGACTCCAAAGAGTCCATGGTGAATATAAAAGGAACTGAGTTGTTGCTTATATGAGGATGCAAATCTTTTGCAAACTCTCCAGCTGAACTAAGTTGTTTGAAAGTAAGAAAGCTTTAAGGGCGGCGTTTGTTGTAGCAGCTAGAGAGGCTGATATAAACTTGTTGAAAATATGACTTAGAAACGTACACTTGGACTGCAGAGATGTCTCAGTGTTTTAAGAGCACTGGTTGGTCTTTCAGAAGACCCGGGATTCAATTCCTGGCACCCACATAGCAGTTCACAACTGTCTTTGACTCCAGTTCCCAGGAATCTGATACTCTCACGCAGATATACATGCAAGAAAATCACCAATACAAGAAAAATTAAATAAATAACCTTACACTTAACAGAACAAAGCAAATGTGTCTATACACACAAATGCTTGTATGAAGATGTCAGGAGCCTAGTAATGAACCCCCATGAGACATTTTACTGTAGTTAATAAATCATGAAGCTAGTGCCAGCACAAGGTCTTACCTATTCCCATTGGCCTTTTGGAATTCTTTGTATCACATCCTTCATTTTTAGTAATTATCTTAGACATGATTGTTTTGACAGTTTTTTTCAAATTGTGACCTAAATAATTTGAAATCTATGTCATCTCATGCTCTATGATCTTAGATGGTAAATGGGAAGATGAATGAGGCAGGGCAGACATTGCTGACAGGTGTTTTAGAGTTCAGTAATACAGAAACTCTCCTCAGCTTGAGAAGCTGATTGAGGGGCTAGCATGGGGCACTGCATTTGCTGACCAAAGCCAAGGATAATTTTGACTATGGAATTCAATGGTCTATATTATCTAGTTTCAGTCACTTAACTGAAGCATCATTTTCAGTATGGCTCACCTACATGCTCTTCTCTGATATTTTGAGACCTGGGTGTGTTTTCCCAGATGTTGAGAAAGAATTCATGAGCAACTATACTACAGTGCTAATAGTGAAACCAGATTCTAACACTAATATAGCCATGTTGTGCCAATCATTTTATATACTGAAGGGACAGAATGCCAGACAAAAAATATCTTAAGTTATAAAAGGATTTATTTTGCCTCATTGTAGATGACATGGTGTTGGGAGCTTGTGGTGGTTGGTCATATTGTACAAATAGTCAGGAAGCAGAGAGAGATAAATGCTAGTTCTCAGCTTATTTTATCTTTTTCTATTCAGTTTTAGACCCAAGCACATGGAATGATATTTCCCACAGATAAGGTGGTATAACTCAGTGAATCAATTCTAAATATTCCCTGATGTGCAGCAACTTGTCTCCTCGATGATCCTTGATTCTGTCAAGTAGACAATTTATAATGACCTTCATGCACTCTGACCCCAGTCACATCATCACTATAATCCATCCTTGTATTACCACCTCACTTATTTTGCTAGTTCCTACAAGGTAATAACTGCTTTTGAAATGTTCTCAATGTATAGCTATATTTAACTGGCTTTTAGATTTGGGTCTGGAAAGATGACTCAGTGGTTAATAACACTTGCTGCTCTTGCCGAAGACCTGGGCTAGTTCCCAGAACTCACTTCAGCTGTCTCACAAGTGCCTCTAACTACAGTTCTAAAGATATGTCTTCTGGGCTCCTTGAGCACTTGTACACATCTGATGCATATGAACTCACACAGGCACTTATTGGCTACACATTAAAACTGAATACACTTTTGAAAATAATCAAGTTGTAGGAGTAAATATGTATTCAGTACAGCTCTACTTATTTATGAGTTATTTAATTACTGGAAATATGAGTAGTTTGTAGGGAAAAAAACAGAATGGTAAAACAGATGATTATGACTGAATCACAATGGCTAATACCCCTAGCTTTTCTGTGTTCCACTCCCTCAAGTAGATTTTGTAATCACTGGAGAGGTGTGTATAAGTCAACAATCAGTACACCTAGTCAGGGTCAATCACAGCTCGAGATCCCATTAGCCTCTCAGAACAACCTCCTGAAACTGGATTAGATTCAAGTGCCTGGCACTGGAAAGTGTGCCACCTAGTCCTTCTGGATTTGGAATGGGGCTGTTACTCCTTCATACCAAAAACTCAAATGAACACTACTCTGACACATTATTACCTTCCTGGTGATAGTGCCCAGGGGTCAAAGGTTAGAAATGAGTAGTTAGAAGAGATGAGAGCCAAGGTACACACAACATGAAAATACATGGTGGAGGATGAAGAAAGACATTGAATGAGGTAATGGTGCCCAGACATAAAGTTTGACAGTGAAGAGTGGTTGCTGCAAATGCAGAGAAGGAGTTGGAACAAATGCACAATGGGGCACAGAGAGCCACACCAGAAGGTGGAAGAGGTAGGGACTAGCCACAGTTGTGTTGACTTTTGAACAGTGCTTGTCCTTGAGGAAGAATCACCATAGAACCTACAGTCGTGAAGAGCAGTCTCTCAACCCTAGTAAGACTTGGTCTTCTCCTTAACGTTGTGATGACTATGCTGCAAGAAGAAGGGTGACTTAAGATCAACAAACAAACAGCAACAAAATCAAAGACTCGACCAACATCTCTATATGTACATGTCCCAGTGCAGAAATAAAACCCACAAGAATCAGCAGTAATCAACTACTTATATATGCCTAATGGTAAATAATTGGATATAAATTTAAAGTTTATATACGTTTTAAAGGTCTAAAGTAATATAAATTACAAAAAGCTGAGGATATAAAAATTTAAATAAATTGTAAGCATCTAAGAGTGATTTATGATATATGGAAATCAGAGCATCCGAGTTTAAAGACAAAGTCAATGCACTGAATAATTTAGTATAGGTCAATGATAATTTCTAAAATACATAAACAAAATATGGGAGAATCATTAGACACCATTAAAATATCAGACTTTTCATGCCAAAGGCATTAAAAAAAATTTCAATAAAATTGTATGGAAATACTAATTCAAATCTAGAGAGATGCCCAAGAGGTTTGTTAAACATCAAGTAGATAAAACCATCAAAGAATGCTTTCATAACATATTATACTTATAATATGAAAAACATTAAGTAAGGAAAGCACATTGAAAGCTTCAAGAGAAGAGGGCCAAGTCACACATAAGAGTAGAAATTAGAATAACAGCCGATGATTCAGCAAACAGATACTTTAAAGCCAGAAGGGATTAGAAAGACGTATTCCAAGTTCTGAAAGATCACAACTGTCCACTCAGACTATTATACCCTGCAATACTGTTACAAAGAAGGTGAAATTAAAAAAATAAAAACTTCCCATGATAAAAACACACAAAAGGAAATATCCACTAAGTCGGCTTTACAGAAGACACTGCAATAAATATTGTACAATTGGATTTGAAGCCCACTTCACAGTAGGGAAGGGATTCATGATACAAACCTTTCAAATCCATAGGGACAATGAAGTCAGAGGCCCTAGTGGGGAACTTACTCCTACTGTTTATTGAAGTGACAACATCAAACTGCCTTCTAAATATCCATTTATGTACATAGACTTTCTATTTATAGCATTTCTATTTATCCATAATGGGTTTGCATAATGTTGACCCTGTCAACAGTTATGCATGGGTGGGGTACTCATAGGACTCCACCCTTCCCCTGTGAAACTTGACCACTTAGAGATTCTGAGAGAGGGTAGTCTTGTCCTCAGTTGTGTAGTCACCAGTGAGCTTACCAAGCTCCAACTGATAGTTTCAAATACAGGGTTACACAAATGACCTCAATTAAATTAAGTAAGTCAAAAAATCAAAACTCTTATGACTATGGAAAAGGGATACATATATAAAGGAGGGGAACAAGGCTGAGAGTGAAAGTTAATTGAACACATTTTATGTATGCAGGAAAGTGTCAAAGAACAAATTTAATTAAATCTTAAAAGGCATGAATCCAAAAGTGTAATGAATGTTGGTGATATTGCTTTCAACTCATGTGCTTACTATGTTAGCCTTTATTACCATTACAAATACCAGAGAGAATTAAAAAGAGAAAAAATTTAACTTACAGTTTTAGAGTCCAGTTGATGACTGAGTAGGCATTTGACCTGAACACTGGAAGAAGAGCATATGGCATAGTAAAATTTATTCTCCTGGCCAGGAAGCAATAGAGAGGGGGAAAAAAAAAGAATGAGATCCCATAATCCCTCTCAAAGGCATGCCACCAATAATGACCTAAAAACCTTTCACCAGGTTCCACTCCTTGAAGATGTACCACTTTTCAATAGCACCAAGCTGGGGACCATACCTTTAACAGATAGGTCTCTGGGGGACATTTTTAGATAAAGCATTATTCAGTCTCCTTTTTCCAACTTCCTAGATGCCTGGAAGCCAGTGTTCTGCTAGCAGCCTTCAGATGAAGATGTAGAACTCTCAGCTTCTCCTGCACCATGCCTGCCTAGACACTGCTCCCATCATGATGATAATGTACTGAACATCTGAACCCTTAAGCCAGACCCAATTAAATGTTGTCCTTATGAGAGATACCTTGGTCATGGTATCTGTTCACAGCAATAAAACCCTAAGACAGAAGCTGGTACCAGGGAGTGGGGTATTGATGTGATAGGCCTGACCATGATTTTGTTTTGAAGAATGTATATTTGTGCAGTCCTGCTCAAGAGGTTTCAGTGGAGAATTTCAATATGTAGCCTAGAGACTGTTTTTTGTGGTATTTTGATGAAGAATGTGACTACTTTTGCCCTTGTCTGAAGAGTCTGCCTGAGGCTAAAGTGAAGAGACTCAGATTAATTGCATTGCCAAAGGAAGTTTCAGAAATGCCCATCATAGACTTTGTTCTCTGGTTAAGTCTCATGAAAAGTATTTTAAACAAGCTTAGCAAGCTGAGAAAGGAAAATATTAAATGTATGTTTCAAGTATTAAAGGGGCACCAGAAGGTGAAATGGAGCCAAATCCTGTGTTCAAGGATGTTATTGAATTACGGAAGTAGTGACCTTGGGGCAAGATCCCGCCCAGAAAAGTTTAGGTCCAGGCATGGTAATACAAGCCTTTAATCCTAGGAGCAAAGACAAGCAGATCTCTGAATTCAAGGCCAGCCTAGAACAGAGCAAGTTCTAGGTGAAAAAAGAAAAAAACAAACCTAATTCCAGGTTTGGTGCTTCGGAGACAAGAATGCATATCTCTGAGTTAAAAGTCACTCTACAGAGCAAGGTCTAGGACAGCCGAACTTAGGCAGTGTAGGAGTTGGAAAACAGAAAGCTGGTGATAATGTAATAGAACAAGGGGGCCATGTTCCAGCCCCATTAAACAGCAGAACTCAGCAGCTTTGACCACATGGCTCTGGCTTTAGAATCCAGAATGGAAAGGACTACTGGGACAACTGATGCTGATTAGCTGTACCTAAGAAATTAGTGGTGATTAAAAAGAGACCAGTATCACTGAGGTACAATCTTCTGGAAAGTGTTTTCTGGGAGCACAAAGAATGTGTTCCAGAGATAGCCAAAGTTGAATTTCACACTGCAGCTATATGTGGTAATATGTAAGAGTCACCAGATGGTACTGGTTTTGAAGGTATGAAGATGTCATGGAGAGCAGCTGAGGCTTAGCACTGTGAGAACCCAGGGAAGGTCATTGGTGAAGATTAAACCTCACCTGCAGTTGACAGCCCAGTACTGAAGGGGTCCTGAAAAAAAGTTGAGACTTGGGACCATGAAGGGAGCCAATGCAAGGCTGTTGGTGAAGCATAGTTGCAGTGGAAGACCCCAGTGTATTGAAGATGCCAGTACCATGGGATGATCATCAAGAACAGCAGCTGCAGTGTAGTGGATCAACCAAAGTATAGAGTGCTACAGAGGGCAGAGCTGGAAAAATGATGACAGTCCTTTGGAGGAGCCCAGATCATGTGTTGGTACCAGACATTGAAACAAGAAGCTGTAATATTGAAGTTGCCTTGGAGATCCCAAGATGTTCGGGATGTCATGGGCTATCTGTTGAGGAAAGCTGCTAAAAGGGAGTGGAACCAGCTCAGGAGAAAGAAGTTTGTTGCAGTCGACAAAGATGAAAAAGGAGTTGGAAATGTGAAGACTGCTTAGATGTCAGACATGGAGCTGCATAGTTTGCAGTTTGCCCAGCTGCTCTGCTGTCTTGCTTTGGAGATTACAGTGAAGTGACTGGATGAATCTCAGAAGAGACTGAACTTTGGACTTTCAACATTGTTGAGACTGCTATAGACAATGGGGACTTTGGAAGTTGAACTAAATGTATTTTGCATTATGCTATGTTTAGATATGGCCCCCATAGACTCATATGTTTGACCAAGCCTGTGGGGTCAAGGGAGTAGAATGTGATGGTTTGATATGGTCGGCGCAAGGAGTGGCACTATTTGGAGTTATTTCCCCAATAGAGTAGGGGTGTCACTGTGGGTGTGGGCTTTAAGATCCTCATCCTAGCTGCCTGGAAGCCAGTATTCTGCTAGTAGCCTTCAGATGAAGATGTAGAACTTTCAGCTCCTCCTGCACCATATCTATCTGGATGCTGCCATTTTCCTGATTTGATGATAATGGACTGAACTTCTGAACCTGTAAGCCAGCCCTAATTAAATGTTGTTCTTTTGAGTTGCCTTGGTCATGGTATCTGTTCATAGCAGTAAAACCCTAACTAAGACATAAATATAACTTAGGTATTTAGTGATTTAATTTTAGTTTACAGCTTAATACAGTTAATTGTATTGGACTGTTAAATAATCTACCAGTAAAGTCAAACACATTCTAGGAGACCTTATACATGTTTTACTACAATTCAAAAGATTTTGAATCATGATATAGAAATATATGTACTTGTTAGGACTCCCTCCCCTTTTCTGTTTTATATGGTAAGAAAATAAGCCATAGAAATTTGTATTTGGATGGTACATTACTTCAAATCCACTGACTCTGACTTCCCAAAGCTCGATATGAAAGTAAAGCAAAGTTAACACATTAAATATTTTAATATTCACACATGCAAATAGTAAATCCAGTTAATTCCCATCCCCTCTCTCCCCTTCAATTCTTCCCTTATCCTCTAACCATTTCCCCCAACTTTATGGTCTCTCTCTTTTTAAATTTAATACAAAGTCTTAAAATGAGAAAAAGAATTACAGGCAAGATTCATGAGTCTAGTTGAAGTCAAGATGGTAGAAAATCTAGTTCTGCGGAGGCTTGTTGCCATAGGGAAAGGGTACACTACAGGAGTGAGGTGGGAGTGGGTAGATGGGTGGGGGAGCCCCCTTATAGAGGCAAAGAGGAGGCGGGGTAGAGTAGGGGTGGTTGCAGAGGAGAGACTGGGACTGGGGACATCATTTGAAATGTAAATTTTAAAAAATTAAAAAAAAAAAACTTCAGTTAAGCCCTTTGTACCATTTACCTTGTATAAATTAGACAAATCATGGTTTGAACCTAGTTCTATCTCCCAAAGACTCTCTTTGCAAGTTGATGGTCACCCTTAAGCTTCACTCTCCTCATATATAAAATATGAGAAGTTCTCATAACTTAATCAAGCTTTTGTAAAAATTTGTTTAAGAACGTGTAAAATCACCAGACCCTGCGCAAGCACTGAATAAATATTCATTCTTTTTCCTCTACTCTTGGTTACTGCAAGAAAGCCCTGACCATGTTATCATAATCTTCTTAAAAGGAAACCTCTAAACACAACAGTAAATGTCAATGGAAAATATTAAAATAAGAAGTTTAATATGACAGGGTTCTTTAGGTTTTTCTGATGGCTCTCTACATGGTCCTTCCTGGCTACAGAGGGCAGCTTGACACAAATGCAAAAGTTCTCTAATATTCACCCCTTCCCTCCACTTGTGTATTGGTTCCCTTGGCATTATTATCCTTCTAGGTTTGATTTGAGATAAATGTAAGAAGGGAATCCTTTGACGTTAGCCTATACACCACAGAACTCTCGACCATCATTTGGTTTCCTTGGTTTTCCATATTGAGAGATTCCTGGAGGCTTCCAAATGTTTACTAAATCTTTTTGACCCATTTGAACCTGTAGTTCTCACATACAATGGAAAGGGTAAAATATTAAATCTATTTTTGCAGAGCCAGTCTGTGGTAGTTTAGTCACAAGGAAGAACAAAGTCATATGGAACATAATAAATAAGCAAACAATTATTATAGAATATTTAATACGAACAAGAGGTTATTGACATCTGATAATTGTTTAAGTATAAACCTGGTTCTAAAAGATTTCTTAAGTCAGCTAACAAGAGCATAAAACCTACATGATATGAAGGAGGTATGGAAGACAGAATTGGACAGCAAGTGTGGGAAAGAGAGTCAGAGGCAAAGAAATCCACAATGAAAGTAGAGAGTTGCCTAAGAGAACAACCAACCCAGTGTCCAAGGGGCTCTTACTGTAGAAAATATTCTGGGGCAATGAAAACAATTATTTTATTAATTTATTGACTGGTCTGTTTATTTTAGGGTCTTTTCTCCCTAAAACCACGTCCTGCCTTTCAATGACAAAATATTCATTCTAATTCAGTCTAGATATCTATTTGTGAAACCTCACCAAAAACTCCACCAACAAGGTATAACTTGATAGCAATCCTAGGAGTTAAGTAGAAACTAAGGAATTGGAGGAAAGAGAGTGTCTTTATAGAGTATCTGCTTCGTTAAGATGATATGCTAGGTACATTGCATGCCCCTTGTACAACCTCACACCACCCAGAGGTAATTATCATCTACCATACAGGTAGAAAAAGAGACTTAAGAGAAAAATAATTTGTCCACATTTATCCAGTGAGTGAATTTTCTAACTTAAAATTCTACACTAGCCAGTACAGTAGTGAATGGTTTTCACTTTAGAGTTCTGGAGGCAGAAGCAAATAGATCTCTAAGTTTGAGGCCAACCTAGTCAGCATAAGGAATTTCAGTGAATCTAGGGACTACATAGTAAGAGCCCATCTCAAATAAATAAATGATAGACAGACAGACAGACAGACAGACAATAGATAGATAGATAGATAGATAGATAGATAGATAGATAGATATTAAATAAATAAATACTCCAAACAAACAGAAAAAAAAACAGTCTTCCATTTTGGATAAGTTTTTCTACATCTCTCATGTAAAGCCATAGAGATGAAAAAATAAGGTTTGTT
The DNA here is from genome assembly GCF_004785775.1 of Grammomys surdaster. Lineage (NCBI taxonomy): Eukaryota > Metazoa > Chordata > Mammalia > Rodentia > Muridae > Grammomys > Grammomys surdaster. The sequence goes on along the minus strand of NW_021605455.1, from coordinate 3,912,431 downwards.
TGTAAAGCAGAAAGGGGAAAGGTGATAATTGAACACGAAGGTCAAAAGAGTGAGGAGACTAGAAGTAGTCTTAGGAATCATGACTGGTGCATTACAGGAGTCAACTGAAGCTTTGAAGAGCGGGAAGAATGCAGGCAAACTAATGTTTAAAAGTCTGGTGCCTTCTATCACATAGTGCTCGTCACTTACTTTTTTTTTTATATCAAATAGCTGACATATAGTCATAACACACATTCTCAGCATATAGTACAGCATCTCAGTATATGCCTGTAGTGTGTAACAATCTAGTTCCTTAGACATGTATCATTTTCTTATGTTGAAATATTAAACTTACTTCTAGGAGCAATTTTGAAATATTCTAATAATCATTGTCCACCAGAGTTATTTTAGAATGCTATAGATCCTGAGAAGTAACTTCTTAGGGCAACTACATTCCTGTACCCATTTAGCATCCCCTCTTCCCCCTCCCCTATCCAGGCTCTAGAAACAGTTCCTCTATTCTCAACTTACAGGAAACCATCATCAGCTTCCAGCTGTAAGCTAGATACTGGCTGTCATGTCCTAAAATGCTATGTAATACTATAAGAATTATTTCTTCTCCTCAGCAACATTGCCCAGAGCAGGGCCATACCTTTCTAAACTATTTGTTATCTGGACTAAACCCCATGGAACCTGTGAATAAGACATTTGGTCCACAGGCCTAAACGCATCAGGTCCATTTCTAATTCTTAGTGGGATAGAAATTACAGCTACATATATTTAGGTGTCTCCCTTGTCTTTCTCTTTGGATTCCAGTATTCTACAGTTGTTCCCTCTGAATTGAAATGTTCCCTCCGAATATAAATAAAAGATAAAAATATCTCTCTGGGTTCCCCGAGGGACAAGCCTGACTGCATAGGGGTTGATGTCAAAAGTATCCCCTCTCCAGGAAAAAGACATTGGGATGGGTATGGCCCTCATGCCTCACTGGACAATGACAGGGGGACTGGAGCCATTACAAGGTCCCCTTCAAATACTGGAGGTCAGTCCTCTATTCCCGCCTTCGCAAGTTTAGAATTGCCACAGCCCTTCTATACTTAGAGAAGGGAGGAGATGTCAGGGGCAGCCCTGCTTACACACTGAAGGCCTAAAATCAACCATAGGCCTAAAATCAGCAATAGGCCTGTCATACATATATACTAACACCAAGTCTTGGGTCTCAGTGGAAAAACATTGAAACAGATGGCTATAAGCTAATGTAAACAGGCAGCTTTTGTGGAAATTTATAAGCCTGAGTAGTCATAGACCTTGTAAATAGGTAGCCTTGGCAGACAATACCAACTTAGATAAGGACAAGCGAGTCATAGGCAGAGTCATAGTGACTTGTCCCCTGAACCTTCACCCAGCCGATACCCGGTTCTGAAGATATCTGTATTCCCCCTGAACACCCACACTCCAGTGCCATTCCCTTCCCCACATCCTGCCTTTCTGTGTTTATAACCCCTGTGTGAATGAACTACGATTTGAGAAAAAATAAATTGTAATAAAAAAAATAAAGAAACTTTAAATAAAAAAAAAGAAATGTTCCCTCCTAGAAAGAAGGAGGACATACAGCAGAATCTTGAACTAAACATATATATATATAAAAAAAAAGTAACTTGCAGTCTCAGGAAACTTGCAAGATCCATAAACAAGTCCCTTTTTAAAGTTAATGTAAACAGTAACAACTGATAGAGAAAGAAGACTCTAAAAAGCCCAGCTCCTGCAAGTCTGCTAGGAGCACCAGGAACACAGCTTCATCATCCAGACTAAGGTGGGCTCTATGGTAACACAGCTGTCTTTCAGACAAACTTGCTTCTATAAGTAGCCTCTCACTCATATTTGTATAAGTAACCCCTGTGTATTCACTAGGTCTTTACTCTGGGCTTGGGTAAAATCTTTCTCTGGTCTATTGATGATGTTCCATTTTAGTTACTTTTCAGTGATGTAAAGTGCTATGGCTAAACTATAGAAGAGTTTATTTGATCTTATGGTTCCAGAGAGAGAAAGTCCATAACTGTGGGAGAGGAACAATAGCAGGTTCCCAGAGCAGGAAACTGAGATTCCATCTTTAACCACAGACACGAAACAGAGCTAGCAAACTGGAAGTGGGGCCAGACCATGAGCTCTTAATGCCCCACCACCTGGTGACATGTTTTGTCCAGTGAGGCCATTTACCATCTTCCTACACAGAACCAACAACTGGGGATGTATCCAACTGTAAACAAGACCCCCAGCAGCCATGTATTGCAGATTTCCCTGATAGTTGCATTGAAGCTGTGTCAGCACATCTATCAGCTAAGCTGGTGGAGGCAACATTCTCATTCAAGCTACTATTTTATGGTAAACTTTTTCATACTCCACCACAGAAAAAGGTACACAAACATTCCAGTCAATATTTTTACATTTTCATTCCTTGATGGGTACCCCACCATGAAGACTCTACACCCCTTATCTCAAGAGTCTTCTCTTTCACTACTGACTCATGTCTCTTTCATGTTTTCGCTGTATCTCTACCTTCTGAAACAAGACCAGCCTCACACAATGTCCTTTACCCCATTGTACTCTGTATCAGAAGCTCATTTGTTAAAAAAAAACAAAATGAAATTACAATAGCAATAACTATGGAAGCTGCTCCATGTGACAGCAGCAGCAGCAGCAGCTTTCAAAATCCTTTGAGTGTACAAGTTTTGTTTGTTTTATGAGCCAACACACGGAGCTAGTCTTAAAAAAAAATGAAAGGTTTCTTTCAGCTCAGATTTCATAAAGAAAAAATGCATCTTTAATTAAGATTTATGGGCCCCAATAGTGCCCAGCAAGAGGAAAGAAATGACTCAGAAGTGTTAAAGCTAACAGTTAAAAAACAGGAAATATGATTAAAGACCTTTAATTCCTCTTGTCCCTTTTGCAGGGCTTCTAGTGGCCCCAGGCAAAAACAAACACATATTGTCTTTAAAATAGCATTATTCTTGGCATAGAACGTACATGAATCAAGACAGAACTTGTAAGGAATAAGGATATCTACCTGACTTGAAAGGGTTCTATTGCTAGAAATAATATTTAATTTAATAGAAGGAAAAAACCCAACCTTCTCCAGAGAAAAAATACACACAACAGTATATATAGGAGGCACACACCATATAAATTGACATTCTGCCTACTGGCTCACCACTTTTCAGTGTTCATGATATCATATGCCTGAGCTGCCCATCTTAATAACTTTAACAGACAATTAGGACAGGTACTAAAAGCCCTGATTTGAAAATGAAAAGCTTTTAAAAAGTATCAAGTTCAATGTCTGGCAGTGGATATGAACAGAAGTGTAGTCCTAAGCCCAACACCTCTTACCTGCTGCCTCATGCTGCATCACTGAGAGAAGAACTGTGTGTGCTTTTCCTATATCATGCATATTTTTTAATCCCTGTAACATGTTTTCTAAAAGCATAGGAAAGATACCATAACAATAAATTTCAATGCTCCAAATTTTCAAACTGAACAGGAAAGATACTTTGTGTTTCGATATTGAAAGAAGACCATGAATAAAATAAAACGCAGCTTATTTAGGGTTAATCTCTTCTCAACCTCCTATTTGAGAATTATAATTGAGAGCAAATTCTGCCCCAAAATACCTGTTGCCATTATCGTCTAGATCATTAAATAAATGATTTGTTGAATCATGTATGTATGAAGATGTTTTTTAACTATAAAGTTATTCTATCTCTTTCTCTATAACTAGGACAAAGTCATCTAGCAAGGGGTTATGTTAACATTTTCTGTTCTTGTAAACTTGACAATGCTGTCAATAGCTAGCTTGTAAGTCAAGTATAAATTGCTCAGAATTGGAAAACAAAAACAAAAAACTTCCTTAGTGATTCAGGACATGCCTTCTTGTAATATTTATTTCAGTACTAGTTAGAAGTCTTTTTTTCATGATGCAGACTCTTAAATACTCAGCACTCCCAGGGAACACCTTATGGTAGAATTCAGCCTCCTGGAGGGACACCAGAACACACTCGGTGAGCAGCCTCTCTGGTTCTTCCAAGCTGTACCTTCTGACTGAAATGCCTATAGAGAACCACTTCCCTCATGGCAGTAGTGCCTCCTTTGCTGATAGATTCACACTCTGCACTATGCTATATCTTTTTGGATACTCATTGTTTAGAACCTACTGTGTGTCCTACAGATCAAATGTGCTTCCTAAGAATAGGGCACTGGCACCATGTGTGTGTCCAGGAGCAAAGATATCAGCTTCTTGTTTCACTACATGAAGTCACGAAGGAGGACATGTTACTGCCCATGATAAGTCCCTCACCTAGTGAGTTTTTTTTTTTACAATATCCTATATTTTGCATTGTACTATTTGAAATTCATATTTTGTATGTTTTTGTACTATGCATAAGCTACCAATATCTGTAGTTGGTATGGTTCCAATATGAAATGAACTCTACAGATTCATGTGTTTAAAACTTAGTCCCAGATTGAAAGGTTGTAGAACATCTGGAAAATAGAGAATAGCTAGCTAACATAAGCATTTAGGGACAAGTGTTAAGGGCTATTGCCCTCCCTGTATCTGGCCTCTTCTCTTTTCTGGTCCATAACATGCGAGATGCAACTCATATTCCTGTTGGCCAGCTCAGTATCAAGAGCAGCTGCTGTGCCTTCTTGCCCTGTTGGGCTATATTCACTAGACCATGAGCTTGAATTAGCCTCTCCTTGTTCAACTTGCTTCCTTTGACCCAGAAGCAAGAAATGCTAGCTAATAGAAATACATCTTTTTTGTTTAAAAATAAGTCTATATTTATACTTTACAGGTGCTTTTCCTTGTAGGAATATATACCAACATACTTCAGAGACTTTTTTCAGGCCTTAGCACAGATTGCTGATGGAGAGATACAGATGTTGAAAGCATTGTGAAGTCCCTGATATGCCATATAGATACTACAGAACAGGTCTCAGGAACAACTGTTCAACAAAGCATCAAGCCTCAAGTGACAAAGCACTTTAGTATTACAACATGTCCAGTTCCTCTGCTTTTTTTCCTCTCCACATGATCACAGAACAGAAAATTAGAAAGCATTTCAAAGCTCAGACCTGGAACTTTCGTGATTGACCTTGTCTTCAGAGTGTTAGAAATGTGGATTTTGCCCACAACTACTGCTGCTGGGTGCTTGAAAACATCTAGGATATGCTTCTGGTTCTTGTCTATGCCTATGCACATTGTACCCTGGTCAGATCATAATGGCTGTGTGTCATAAAGTGAAGGAAGACTCACAACTCCTTTCTGCCAAGAGTCTCTAATACTTCACTATCATTTCATGAATTAAAAATGGCTGAAAATGTTTTTAGGTGTAGTGTGATATCTAAAACAGAAACAGACACATACACTCACGAATGCAAGCATGCATGCATGTATATGTGCACATAAACACAAAGAGAGACTATAAGAAGCTATCTCTTACCCCTGTCGAAATCCTTGAAGCTCCAAACTCCTCTTTGATCTGGAAAACTTATGTAGTGTCTTTTTTTTTTCTCAGAAATAATCTCCAGGAAGTCAAGGGAAGAGAGCATCCTGTAAAAGCCTTGCAGAGCAAATGGTTGAAGTCTGTCTCTGGATTTGACTTAAAACTCTCAACAAAGATTTTCTAGACCCAATTTTATTTTTTATGAAATGAAAAAATAGTTGAGGCACTGAAAGGTTAGTAAGATAATTCGTACAAGAAGCTCTTCTCTTACCCTTTGATAATCATTCATAAGAATTGCTGCTATCACTACTGCTTTTCCTAGCTTGTATCAAATCCTATGGGTTGCTCTCCATATTTATTTGTTTGCTGGATATATGTTAAAATTCATCAACAAGTAAATGTCTCCTCAATAGAAAACAGTTTCCAGTTCATGTGTGTTCTATGGGAAATTTCACCATTCACATGTATTTCTAAGCCACAACCCAAACACTGTTTGATCCTTCTCAGTAAATATAGAATGACACAATAATGCAAAAGGATAGCTGCCGATCCCCCAAAGCATGAGGCTTTGGCTTCGTTGTTGTTTTCTTTTGCTTAATATTATCATGACTTGAATCGAAACGACAATGGACAACAGGAATTGGAAAGGGTAATTTTTTGCATGACTTATGTTCTTATATCATGTATTACCTCTGTAGTTACCTATATTCCCCCAACATCTTGTCATTCTTCAGGGAACACCCAAGACTAAATTAGGAAGAAACCTTTCATATCTACATATGTCCATCCTTGTAATTTCTACTTAAGGACATTCTTAATATGACCTAAGGACATGGCCTCAATCTAAAGAAAGCAATCTCCAGGCCCAGAGCTATAGCCTCATTCTGAGCACACTAGTCTTAGCTTTTTCTGGAAGTGCAAAGTCGCTGTAAAGTATGGGAATAGTAGACATAGTAGAAGAGATAACTGAGAGAAGGTGTGATCAAGATATTCAATGCATACAATGCTGCTTGAGAGTGGTCTGTTTAATCTTTGAAACTGTGCTCATTCCATAGAATATGAGCACAAAGTAACGTAATAAGCATATCAATTAAATATACATAGAAAGACTGTGTTTATAAATTGCCTCTGATTAGAATATTTGAAGGCTAGAAAGTACATTAAATGTATAGGTGTATGAAACCCTTAACCAGGAGCTGTTTCTCTAATAACATGTGCCACTGAGTCCACCCATGATACAATAACCAGGTATTTTGAGGTACCCAGCTGGGAGCATAGGTGATAGAACCTGAGTCTCCATTTGTTCAAGATCTTGCTCATCAACCTAAATGCATGCTCTCCTTATATGAATGCCTTCCCTTTATCTTTAGGCAAGAGACAATGGCTGACTGCATATGTTCTCTTATTTAAGCAGGTTAGGCACTGAAACATCAGGTTTACTCAGTGAGTACATCATTCAGGATAAATCAGTAGCACCACCAAAAACACCGCCAAAGTCTGTGTATGAGAAAAACAGAGCCCATTGGCTTGGAAGCAGAGGACTAAGTACCATGTGCCCTCACTGACAGAACTCAGACAGACAGGAGAGCCACTAGTTGGTTCTTCCTAGAAGATGCTAAGAAAGGGTGTGCTGGTGGGACTCAATGGTAATTAATGCTTTCGCCTGGAAAAGGAATACAACAATTCTTCTCACAATTAATTAGCCAAAATTAATTACATGTTTCCACATAACAATGAGGAAATAGTAAATTTAATCTTATCCTGTGCCTAAAAGGCAAAAAGACAGAAATAGTTGCAAACCTCAAAAGGTTTGTTGATGCCCAGAAAATGTCCTACTATGAACTTGACTTTAGCAACAAAGGCAGGAGGTGGAGGGGAAAATACAATCTAGCCTTCACTTCCAGTGCACTGGGAACCTTCTGTAAGAAATGGAATATCCAGAAAAACAACCATTAGCTTTTAGGAATACAAATCTTCAAGTTCTAGAACACAACACTAGCATATAATTTTTCCCTTTAATATGGCACAAAAATAACTGAAATTTTCAAATTATACCCTTCAGATCATTAATGGCTCTATAATTCTAAGACATTCCTCTTTTAAATTTATTCAAATTACTCTTTTCTATAAATCATTATGTTATTGAATCTTTCTTTTCATTTCTAATACAATTAGAAAATTTACTCTCACACAGAAATATTTTACAAACACACAGCACACAATAATTACGTACCTGATAAGGACGAATGAATAAGCAAAGGCAAAGAAGAGTAAATGTAACAACACTTGGCAGAGAGATCATCCTGCTCCCAGGGAAGGTGCATGTACCAGCTTCAAAATTGTGCCTCAGCATCAGTGCTAAATTCTGTTTGTCAAATTGTTAGGATCACTTCAAATAAAATGGAGAACACTCCATTAGAAATGCTGGAGTATAAGAGAGATGTGAAAACACATGCATTCTATCTTAACTTCACAGTGTCAAATATTGCATTGAAGAAAAGCTTTGGTCACTCTCTTTTCATTTGAAAATTGAGTAAAAGAGACAGATTGGGTGACAAAGCATTTTTAAATTCCAGTGTTATGTTTCATTCTATATAGAAACTGTCTTACCACCTGAATGATTCCAGAGAACTTATTAGGAGTTTATATTTTAAATATGACTAGCCTGGCATAACGCCATATAGATAGTAATAACCTTTTCTATGCATTCTTAAAGCACACAGCCCTACAGTATCTAATTTCCTTCAATACAATCTGTATTTTTACTAATACAATTCATAAGCAGAGCAAATTTATAATGACTAACTGCTCTACTTTCAGATGAAGGATCAGGTATCAAATCTGGCAGGTTATGCATTTCAAAATTCCTTTGTCTTACACACCAATAAAGAATATAGTGCTTGTTAAAGCCACATTGTATTCTGTAATACACAGAATCGGCGTCTGAAGTGTGTCTGGTCTATGTAAACAGGTGTTTATCCATGAACAAATTAAGAAAAAAATCAAGAGTGGAATTTATGTAATAAACAACCAAAACTAAGCAAACAGAAAGTTAAAAAACAGTTTAAGAGAGGGATATTAATCTAATTGTGAAGGTTTCCAAAAGAAAATCAATAAACATACTGAGAGACCTGACTGCTGAAGACACCGCACACTTTGATCACAGAAGACAATTAGAACTTGAGAACAACCCAACCTGCAACTGAGCTGGAAGCTTTTTCTCTGGTTGTTAAATTTTACAGTACTAAAAGGTGCTCTGAAGGCTGCTGGGGGAATAAAAGTCATCAACTGAGCCACCCAGCCATGAACTCTGTCAGGTACAATAGTGAACAGCCTGCTAAAAACAGTCCATTGGTGGAGTAGAGACATAGATGATGTGGGGATAAACAACTGCTATCTGGTCTACCTTAAAGCCCACTCTATGTAGAGAAATGCATGGCTGGTATTGTAAATTGGGTCAAGAGATGGTAGCTAAGATCATAGGCCATTCAGAGGAAACCACTACTAGTAATTTGCTAAATGGACATGTGGTCAAACTGCCTTCTAAATATTCATATTTATATAGATTTATTTATAAAAGCTAGTACTGCTCTTAGCCTTCTTCAAAGAAGTTTCTTATGGAAATGGGCTGTGGTTAATGCAGAGACTCATAACTGGTCAAAAGTACCAAGATTAAATAAAGAAGGCTAGAACACTGAGTTCTAAATGGGTCATCTACAGAAATCGGGACCGAAATAAAGTAAGAGTCAGAGAATGGGCAGCTGTGTTGAATAAAGATGTTTTCTAGACATAGCAGAAGATTGTTGTACTCCTGAGCTCGCTCCAACTTTGGATGCCTGCACAAGACCTGTTCAATATTGGCCCATACATTTTATAGTGGAAAAGTAAAGAGCTCAGGAGGCTCCATTCTGTCCTGAGAGACTATTGAAAATTAATGGTAGCTGGGGAGGGGATGGGATTTAATTTTCTGCAGAGATGTAGTCATTGATTTATAAATCATCCAGTAAATAACCTACCAATCATGCTAGCAGAAGGACCAATAATTAAACTCAGTGAGGCCATACACAGAAAAGACATGAAAGTAGGATGGTGGACATATTGGGGAAAGGGTTTCAATGGGAGGAGAAGAGAAGAATTTATTTTATCAGTTACCCTGGTACCTAAACCATATAAATACCCAACAAAGTAAATTATAGAATAATTTCCCTTATAAATATAGATGCCAAAATATTCAGTAAAATACTTGCAAGTTGAATCTAAAAACACATCAAAATGATCAATCATGATCAAATAGGCTTCTTCTCAGAGATGCAGAGCTTGTTCAACATACATTGATAAATGTAATTCACAATATAAACAGCATGGAAAAGAAAAGCCACATGATTATCACATTACATGCATGAAAGGCCTGTGACCAAATTCAACACCTATTCTTGTTAAAAAGTCTTGAAGATATAAGCAATACAAGGGACATACATCAATATAACAAAGGCAGTTTACAGGAAGCCCATAGGCAACATCAAATTCAATGGAAAGAGACTCAAAGCAATTCCATTAAAATTAGTAACAAGACAAGGTTTCCATTTTCTCCATACCTATTCAGTATAGTAACTGAATTCCTAGCTAGAGCAATAAGAAAACTGAAGGAGATCAAGGGGATACAAATTGGAAAGGATGAAGTTGGGTATCTTTACTTGCAGATGACATGATAGTATAAATAAGTGACACTAAAAATTCTATCACAGGATTCCTATTCCTGATAAACACTTTCAACAAAGTGGCTGGATGACAAAATAATTCACGAAAATTAGTCAATTTCTATATACAAATGACAGACTTCACACTGGAAAAAAAGACAGCATCTTCACGAAATAGTGCTTGTCCAACCAGATAGAATGTAGATGAGTGTAAGTGGATTCACATTCATCACTCCTTACACACTTAAACTCCAAATGGATCAAAGACCTTTAGATAAGACCATATAGATGAATCCAATAGAATAGCCTTGAATTCTTTTCACAGGAAAAGATTTTCTGGATAAAATAGCCTTAACACAGACACTACGATCAACAATTAATAAACGGGACCTCATGAAACAAAGATTTCTACATAGCAAAAGACAGTATCATTAGGACAACATGGCTCCTTACAGAATTCCCAACTGCACATTCAATAGAGGGTTAATATCCAAAATACAGAAAGAACTTAAAAAACTATGTATCAAGAAATAACTCTAGAGCTCCAGGAAGGGAATAGGAACTCCAAAGGAAGAACAACACAGTGAACTAAACTTGACCCTGTGGTCTTTCAGAGCCTGAGTCACCAACCAAAGAGCATACACAGGCTTGACCAATGCACCTGGAATATATATAGCAGATATGCAGTTCAGTCTCCATGGTGGCCTTCCGAAAACTGGGTCAGGGGTTGTCCCTAAAGCATGGTTGCTGTGGAATCCATTCCCATCAGGACTGCCTTGTCTGACCTCAGTGGGAAAGGATGCACCTAGCCCTGCAGAGATTTGATGTGGCAGGGTTGAAGGATACCCAGAGGTCCACCACCCTCTCAAAGGGATGGAGTATGGGAAGGGACTCTGCGACAGGGAGACCTGGAGGGGAGGCAGTGATTGAGATGCTAGATAAATAGATAGATAGATAGATAGATAGATAGATAGATAGATAGATAGATAGATAGATAATTCTATTTGTACTACCACTTAAAAAAGAAGCAGCATACTTAATACACGCGTGCTGATCTCCCATGTCAGCCTGGACTTGTCTTCCAGCTCAAAATGTCAACCATCACTGAGGTGAATGTTATTGACAGAAAAAAGTTCTCTCAACAAATTTCTGAATGTCCTGCATAAGTGAAATGCAATCATTTTTTCTTTTTAATTTTAACTAGAAGTGTACTGTGTACAACTGAAATTATTCTACTTTACATTATTGTCAATATATTAACACTAATATTAGCTTTCTAAACTACTAATACACTTTATAGAATAAAAGGTTCTGATTGCCTTTTAAAATAGCATGGATGTTTAAAAAGGAAGCCAAGGTGTTAATAGGGGTCAGAGATGACCATTTCATCAAAATCAATCATCTTGGTGACTAATGACAATACAGACAATGTCAATCCAACTTTGGGACTCTAGCATTTTGCTTCATTCTACTGAAAACCCTCCCAACACCATCCTCCAAGTTATCAGAATACTGTGATCTTCTGTATCACTAAAATTAAAGGTAATCCCGAGAAGTCATTAAATTAATGGTAGTGCCAACAAAATGGATTACAGTTATAATCAACTAAAGTTTCAATCCATGAAGAAAAGGTTACAATTTTAGAAAGGTTTATGGATTTTTTTTTATAGGAAACCATGTTTATATTCTTAGTCACAGAAGTTTTCTCCATGGAATATAAATATGATTTAAATAGTAATGTCTTACTATACTTTCTTATAAAATCTACGCTGGAACATACTCAGTTCTGAGCATTTCATAGGTTTGTTTACGTTTATCTTATCAGACTGGCAGTCTAAGGCCACCACATCTGTGGGATACTTAACAAGGAGAAAGAAAACTGAAAAATTGGAAATACAAACACTGTCTCATTTCAAATTATCTCAGGAACAGAGATATGAGAGGAAAGAAGAAAGAGGAGGGAAGAAAGAGAAAGAAGACAGAGGAGAGAGAGAGAAAGAGATAGAGAGAATATGGATGGTTTTCTGCTTTTGTCTGCCCCTTAAGAACATCATTCCTCCTCACATAGTGTTGGGTTGGTATCAAAACTATAAAAGATAATGAATCCTTTTCTAAGCCAAACTTTGACTAGGAGGCCCCAGGAGTTGAAAAACAATGAGAGAAAGAAATTTCATGTCTCCATTAAAACTGGCAATTACAGCAGCCAAAGTCACTTCCCCAAATTTGGCTAAGCAATGCAAAGCCAACATCCAATCCTGTAGACTAACCTCAACTTTCAGCACTGTCTCCAGACAGTTTTAGAGTTGTCAAAATGCCTTAATTCCATGTCTAGGGAAAGTTCTTTAAGCGAGGCATTCTGCTAAGTCCTCTTCTTTAATTCATCCTGGAGAATCAAGGTGGAATATGTAATCTCTAAAGGACACAAATAGCTGTTAAAATTAGCTCCTTCTCCCCTTTGTAAAAAGGCATTTCTGGGAAAGTAAACTTTCTAATAAAACAAAAGCACAAGAGATAACAATAACTTATCATCTCCCTTAACACCTTAAGTTAGTCAACTCTGAATACTGAACTCATAGACACACTTGGCACTAGAAACATACTCAGTGTGAGTGTTAATGGGACAAAGAGGGACAGGATATATAATGATCATCATTTTTTCTTTCCAGTCAGAATTGTGTGTTAAAGCCAAGGCACTTAGTCTCTCAGTAGTTGGGTGAGGGAACTCTCAGAGCAAGGGTTAACAGAAACTTCCCACAAATAAGTCTGTGATAGGAAACTTGGTAAAAGTTCTGGTGCTGTTAACAGGAACAGAGATGCATTTCTGGAGGGGTGGCAGAGAAAAGACGGGTCCTTGAAGGAAGCCTTGTTCTTGAGGAAAATTGTGGGAGGAAACATAGAAAGCCATGAGACCTAACTGCTTGGAAGTCCAGCCTTCTTCTGACACTTGAAATTCCAGAAATTCTCCTTATACTAAGCATAGTTTCACCTTTCCTGGATGACCTACAGTGCTTTGTAGATTAAGTTGTGATACAGAGGTATTACTTCTTCATCTTGCCTGTGCAAGTTCCATCCCCCTATAAAGCCTGGCTCTAAGGCCAGATGTGCATGCACCCAGGGCTACCTCTCATTGCTACACAGTTTGATTCCAAGCTTTCTATGAGATTAACTGGGGCATAAGTGTGACTGTTCATGATGACACTGCTTGAATACGAGGAGTGCCCCACCGTCTTTGGAACACAGAAAGAGTTAAAGAAGGGGAGCACCCTCTTAAAGGCAAAGGGGATGGGGATGGGATGGGGCTTCATGGAAGGGAGACTAAGAAGAGGGATAACATTTGAAATGTAAATTAAAAATGATTAATAAATACATAAAGAAAATAAATAATGAGCTTTTGGAACAGAATTCTTATACCATAGCTTGCTGCTAGCTGGGCTCCAGCAATGTTATCCCTCACCATAATTCCCTCTCATAGTACCACAGGAAATACATTAGTATTTAAGGAGGACTGAAGCTTCAATCTTTCAGGGAAAACATAATTTTAAGGTAGCATATGAAAATCAAGGAATTCTCTCCTGTAGGTACAGGTAAAGCGGAAACACACACAAGAGTCACAAGTTCCAGCATTCCTTGGAGGAGTGGTGGTCACAATTGTGACCTTTTCCCTTCTAGGCTCACATATCTGAGCCCAGTACTAGCTAGTTCCTTGAGAGGCTGCTAAACTGGGGCTTGTGGAAAATTTTCAGGTCTGAAAATAATTTGGAGACCAACAAGATGAGGGCCAACCACAGAGATAAAGGTCAGCACACAGTTGAAACCTCAGGCTTATCCCAGAGATGCTGTGAGCAGAAACTAATTGTGTTCTTCCTCTCTCTGGAATAGGGAAGGAAAGGTGAAAAAGGGGAAGCTGTGAAGTTTACACAGGGTAGGAGAGAGTAGGAACCTTCTGCTTCCCTTTACTGAGTCTGAACACCCTCCCTCTATGTGCAGGTTCCTGCTGCTGTGCCTCCTGAGGAAGACATGATGCTGTTGCCAAGAACACGGGCAAGAAACCAGACCCTTTCTACCTGTTCCTTGAAGTGGACCAACAAAATCTCTTTATTAGTGAAGTCTAATTAACGCCATAATTCCTTACATAGAATGTATTTTGAAGAGTCAAATGGGAAAGAATATGTATAGAAATATCTTTGCTAACAAATTACCAATGATCTCAATGACTCATTGTTATGATTTGAATATTCATGTCCCACCCAGATTCATAAATTGAACTCCCTGTTCCGCCCCACCCTGCCACACCCCTCCCCACCAAGTGATGTTATTAAGAAGTGGTGGCTTTCGAAGGTAAATAAGTCTTGAAAGCTACAGGAATTTGAGTGCTTATCAGAGATGTCTGGGAGAGTGCGCATACTACTTTTACCTCCAGGAGAGTAATAATGTGCTACATGGGAGGTATATTTCTCAGAAAACACTGAAAGTACTGTCACCATGACCTTGGATTCTGGGTTCTTCTAGTGCTGTGTGCAGTGAATTCTTGTGTTATACAGATAGCCAGGTTTGGATATCTATGTTAGCAGCAGCATGAATAGACCAAGCCAGACATAGGTATTTCTATATTGAATCTCCATCTGTTCAGGGTGCTGAATAGATGAGAGTTCTACAGACTACTGAGCCAAAGAAGGATCTGAGACTCCACTATCAAACATCTAACAGTCTCCTAGCTCTGTAAGCAGCCTGGACTTGGAATCTCCACCTTCGTGGAAAAGATAAATGATGCTATTACGTGTTCTGCAGAGACTAGCTCTTTGGCTTTTGCTTATAATACCTCAAATTATCTTTTGAGCTGCAATATTCATTCTTCAGTCTTTCAACATCTATGATTGAAGTCTCTCCTGTAAATCAGTCTTCTCCATCTGGTGGTTATTGAAACAGCACATTCTCTTGAGTGTTACTCTGCTTCCACACTTAGTCTTCCCAGATCACATCCAGACCTAGAGTCATTGAGAGTCATCGCTGAAGCCCGGGTTGTCTCAGTGGAAGCCTTGTAATGCAAGAGAGGGGTGGGGTCTAAAAGTTTTTTTGTTTATTTGTTTGTTTGTTTGTTTCAAAGCAATACAGCCCTTTCCTCTTCTCAGGGACTCAGTGAGAAAACTCTGCTAGAGTCTCAATACCAGTAATTATAGAACACAGTCTCTGAAGGACTGGTGAAGAATTCTGGCCCTTTCATTGAATGCTTTCTTTTTAGGGCCTGTGGGGTCAGATTCGCATTAGGAATGCTTGACCCAAAAAAGGTGGAGCAGAAACATGTTAACCAGGGTTCAGTTGTGGAAGTGAACCATCATGAACATGAGGAAATAAGGAACCTATAAGAATTAGACCAGATATGATCGAAGGAGTCATTAGGGAGGTACATTACAAAAACAAGAGGAAATGCATCTTTAAAAGTCATTGAGGAGCCCTGGTATAAACAGACGAGTTTGCAGGAAAAAAGATTGTAAGAAAGGGAAAATTTAAATTGAATCTCAGGAATTTTTTGGTTAAAGATAAAGAGGATAATTGGGATTTCAGCTACTAAGTGTATGTTTGACATACATAGAAGAACTTTTTAAATTTTAGTATGTATGTATGTATGTATGTATTTATTTATATGTCTATATATGTGTGTGACATATATTTGCTAATTCATGTATGTGGAGATCAGAAAACAACTGGAAAGAATCAGTTCTCCCCTTCTCCTACTACATGGGATTCAACTTACATAAGTCTGCTGATAATGTGGTGCTTTTACTCACTGGGACATCTTACTCTCCAGACATGGGGCAGTTTTTATTTTAAAATATTTTTTAACTTAAAAAATTTAAATGGCACGCAAAGTATTAGATGTCATGGTGCTATCAAAGAAAAGCTTTTACTAGATTCTTCTTCACATACCAAGTCTTTTAACTAGCCGCTGTTTCAACTCTAAGGTAAGTTTATTAAACATAACCTAAAGACATAGAACCCAGGTGTTTTACTATTTATTGTTTTCAGAGTTTAGATGATTCTAATCCATTTTCTGTATTGTGTAGTACAGCTAAGCAAGGTGTAACAAAATGAGTCAAACTCTCTTCGTTTTAATGTTACAATAATACAAAGCACCAGTAGGGCCTTTCTATACTCTTGTCATTAACATGGAATATATATTAGTGACTTACTTATCAAAAGAAAATCCAAAAAGCAGTTGCTGGCCAAGCCCTAAAAAGGAAGATGAGGACCTGGGGCTCTGTTAGTGGCTCTGTTGGCAAAACTCACACCTATTCTACCCCAGCTGGCCAAACCAGATGGCAGAGCTCGTCAGAAAGCTTCCAGAGTATGCCTCTTACACATCTGCTATGGGATCTCATGGAGTCTTAGGTTGATGTGTCTGCCTTTCTTTAGTTCTCCAACAAATGAGGCAACAAGCACTAAGATATAAGCAAAGTACACTGTCCAGTTCATTTGCTGTTCCTTATCAGGAATTCCTCAAATCTGCTAGTCTCTTAGGAAAATTCCCAGCAGTGCCGGTCCATAGCAGTTAAGGACATTTCTGGGAAATTCTTGTTCATTTCACTAACCCATTTATTGATTCAGCAGTTTTGGAATCTTTATATTTTCTTTATATGTTCTAGATATTCACCTATTTTTTGAAGTCTGTCTAGCCAAGATTTTCTTCTTTTCTTGGAAGAAATGAGAATGGTCAATCAGTATTTTAAAAGATATTCAATGTCTTCAGTCATCAGAAGTACCATGCCACCAGTGAAAATAATGTCATCACAAACATATCTGGTTACTACTGCATTGTTCATAGTGCCAAAGAAAGGTAAACAGGCTAGTTATCCACCAACAGATGACTGAATGAGAAACTTTTGTGTGTGTGTGAGTGTGTAGATAGATAGATAGATAGATAGATAGATAGATAGATAGATAGATATTGTGTGTGTATATATACACATATACATTATACATATAATTACATATGATATAAATGAAGTACAAATGCATTATATACAATATAAATTTTATGAGCCTTCCTCATTTGTCAGCTCAGTACTTCTACAATAACCACTTAGCACATTTTTAACCTTAGTACAGGATACACTGTCTCACATTGGAGAAGCCACGGTTACAGAAGCTGCTTAGTCCCCAAGGACTGGCACTGAAGTCCTGAGAACTCCTGAAGAGCCCATGATCTCCCATTCCTGTATGAAGTCTGAAGAGGCTGATGATACATGCCTAGCAAGATAGAACCATGTGTTACTTAATCCAAGACCTCTTTAGTGCTACACACACACACACACACACACACAGAGGCAGGCATGCACACACAACACATTAGTCACATTGTCTTTCGGAATTGCTCTTCATTTTCATGCACATATCAAATTTCCTTTTACAGTCATATCTTAACCCTGAATTATAGAGTGCTGCAGTTACAGGGTAGATGAATGTACCAGCGAGAATGAGGGCAAGTAAGCAAAAGCATTCTTGCCCGACCTGTTTCGGGGTTGCCAACAGAAGGCACAACCTACAATTAGGGTAGGCCTTCCTCACTTCAAATAATTTGAGCAGGAAGTTCCCAGAAGAAAGTCCAGTAGCTTGTATGTTAATTGACCCCAAATTCAGTCAAGTTGGTGACCAAGCCCAGATGGTATAGCTGATGGTTCAGTGATCAAAGTTTAATGATTTCTTTCTTACACCTCACATTCCCTGTTTCTTTACTCAGAAACTATTGGACATGCATTCTTCTGTGACAGAAGAGGTGCAATCTAGCCTCTTCTTGTCTCTTCAGGAATAGTGACATGGAAAGATGTTATTGCTACTCTTTTCAATATAAGATTCTGCATCCCACTGCACAAGAATCATATCAGTCTCCTGTGAGTAAGCTCTAGCCTACTGTAGCCATGAAAACACTATACAATGTCTTATGTCCCTGCTGAAGGAGGGTTTCTGACAAATGGTCATTTCAAAATACTTCACCTCTTTGATGAACAATTGAATGAGAAGAAAATATCTTTTCCAATTTTCCATCCCTTATGTGAGATCCTTCTACAGATATCTCCCTAGGCTTTGTTATGACCAGTGCACTAATCTTCTTAATTAATTTCATGTTCACCTAGGCTACCCCCATATTTGTGGCAACATCTCTGTTAAGAAAATAGAACCCTTAATTGCTGCAGGAACCTTTCCTGTAACATCCTATTTGCAATGGAGCTCTGTGATTGGGCAGTAGAAGGGAGAAAGGTGGAGCAAAGAGTTGGGAGGAGCAAGAAAAGAAAGAGGAGAAGGAGAAGAGAGGAGAGGAAAGATGGCAGGAGATGTTACCCTCATGCCTCTAGCAGTCATTCATATCAAGGTTAGGAAACTCGGTTAACAATTCTAACTATGTGGGCATCTTGTATATTGAGCATTTGCTAATATATAAATCCACTGGATACGATCTTTAAGCATTAAGAGTCTTCTTTTGACCAGGTACTGGGAAAATATATCTACCATATGGGGGTGGCAGAGTTGGCCCCTGAGCCATGCTTAGAGCCATAGACTCCACAGAGCTGACTGGCAGAGACAGCAGCCATGCTAATGCCTCATGGAGCCAGGGCTGGCACTCCTGGGCTGGTGCCTCTGACTCCGTTAGTGAGGGAACATAGAAAGAGAACATGCTGGTGGCCAGGGAGCTAGCCAGAGTCAAGCTGTATTGCAGATTTTTCAAATACTTCTTGCTACACCTAATTATAATGCCACCAATTCCATGAGCTAGAACATTTCTCTTATTGCAATCCTTTCCACCGTTTGGAGTAGCGCCATTTTCTTAAACATTCGTTTACTATAGGGTGTCACCCACCTTGAGAAGACCCATCTTTTGCCCTTAGTTATTTGGGATCAGAGATTTCAGAAAGCTGCGAGGAATATATGTTTGCTCAGTAAAAGGTATTATTAAAACAATAATGAGTGCCATGGAAGTCTGCATACATTATTAAAATTTGCAATGATGTGATGAAGAATTTCCATCAGAATATGCAGTCTATTTTCCCATATCTTGATCTGCACTATTATCCTTCTTAAGGAACAGAATTTTATTGAAGTGGCTTTGATTTCTGGATATAGATCTCAAGAATTCTTGACTATCGTACTCTTGCATTCCTTTGAACTTCACACTCTGCAGATAAATAACTCTGGCCTAACCTCCTAATGAGAGATAGTTTCTTCACCTCTATCACCCGCTTACAGCCTGTCAGTAGCCAAGCATCTGAGAGCATCCCAAATATCTCAGCTGAACGCTGACTTCCAGGTGATTGTAGATAAATGAGTAACGAGGCTGACCCAAACTGGAAGAGTAACCTAACTTGAAAGAGAAACATAAACTGTGCAAATTTTAAAGATAAAATTGTTTACATTTTAAGCCATTACATCTGGGAGTGACCAGCTGTGACAAAGGGCAAGTGTTGCAGAGCCAGATACATCTCCTTACCTGAAATATGTGCTCACAATCTTCTCAAGTATGAACTTAGACACACACTTCTACAGAATGAAAGCTCTGAAGGTACCTCACTTCACCAGCTTGTGGGGTATGTAGTAATCAATTAAAGGCAAACAGTTTGTGTCAAATATCATTGTGGTTTCCAATGATTAAGTATTCATGCCTGTCAGAGGTATCAACTAGAGAAAGTAGGTGCTTTTCAAACTAAACATAGCTGTATGCAAAAAAGAAATAGCATAAATTTGTTACAAATCTTAAAGTCCTTGGGCTAAGATGCCACTGTAGTAAATACACAGAAATATGAGTGTATTAATGTATGTGCATTGTAGTACAGAGAAGTGTAGTGTTTGAGATAAAAAACAGAACCTCACGTATGTTAGACAAGCACTCTGCCATTAATTCATATCCCCATAGCATTTTGCTTTATAGGTCAGGTTGGGCTTGAAACATGATGTAGCTAAGAGTTCACTGGGATTTGAGATCTCCGTGCTTCAGCCTCTTGAGTATATCATTAAGCCTGGTCATTCTTTAAATTTCCAATGTACTTAGAGCACACACTACTAGATCTGCTTGATCCTGTAAATCCAGAAGTATAGGACTGAGGCTATAGATGGCTCAGTGGTTAACAACATGTACTGTTCTCGAAAAGACATGACTTTGCTTCCAAGAACCCATGTCAGGCAGTCACAACTGGCTGTAATTCGAGTACCAGGCGATCTGACAACTCATTCTGGCATCTATGTGTCAAACTCCATATGTCTACATGTAAAAACATATAAGTACACAGAATTAAAAATTAAAAATATATATTTTTTTAAAGGAGCAGAGGACCCCAACCTGTTTTAGAGCCTTAATCTCATCTATTCCTTATTCAAAATTGGCATCAAACAAGATTATATTAGCATAAAATGTTTATTCTAGAATTCATGGAGGGTATAGATGATACACTTCTTTATGAGGATCACCAAGTATAAGACACAACAATTTGTCCTAGGCAGCAATAGGAAAATCAACATGTCGCAGACCACTAAATTCCAAAACACTTCCTCAGAGTCAATGATATTTGATGCTTATGGGCTTAGCTTTCTACCGTGTGGCACGTATACAAACTGTCATAATATCACACGCAGCATTTTCTACACCATGACCATCAATCATTTCCAAGCTGCATGGCACAATTAGCATTATAGGTCAGCATTATGCTGTGCATAATGGAAATAATCAAGACTTTTCTGGGCTAAATTGTAGCAAGAAGTTTGTGTAGTCTAAGATGAAGCAATAAAGATATATTGTGATCCAGGTCAGGTAAATACAAGCTTTTATGGGATTTTTGTTCCTTATCCTCATGTGTAAACTAAAATCAACCATCAGGAAATGGTTGAATCGTGTATGAGTTTAGTTTGTTCAATACAGTGAGATTCTTTTAAACAACAGAAATACATGTGAAATACCACCTACACTTGGAAGAGGTGTGTGATGAATTCGACATTTTCCATCTATCCTTTAGACAAACTAAGAAGAGACATTTAAAATCTCTTATCACACCATTCATCTGAATTCTTCCTGGTATGCTGTGCTGATTTCATTTTTAATTTTGGTAGAGAGAGATCATGACTCAACCATTAACATTATTTAGTTATCTCTTCATAGGCCATCAAATTAACATGAAATAGTTATCATTTTCTAAGTGTATTTACTTTAACCACTTATTCAGGAAAACAACGGCAAGTGCGGTGGAGCGCCATTAAAGCTATTTTGACACAGAACCTAGACTAAAATCCCACTCGCCACTTGGCCCATTATTCTACATTAGTAGAACAAATTAGCATAGTGGATTCCTAGAAATAGCATCAATGCAGTCCTAGCAATTACTTAGAGTAAACGATGCTTCCTGATGCAGAGACAACTATAATAATGATCATAAGCCTTTTAAATGAAGAGGAGGAGAAAAGCCTATGTTATAAATGTCAGCAGCAGAGTTCAATGCTTCTTCAAAGGGTCACTACTCAGCATTTACTCTGGAATCTTGGCATCTAAAATGTTAGGCCAGAATTGAGTAAGAAACATAATTCTCTAGAGGAAATCCTCAAGTCTGATTCATTGCTGTACCCTTTATTCTCTGAGAAAACATCAGCAATCCATTTCTTCCCATAAACTATAAACTGACAAAATGTTGGGGTTCTTGAGTAGGTGAAACTTTCTTCCTGACCTGAATTTGTTTTTTATCTTATCCTCTTGAGTTTAACTAGAATTTGAACCTAATTATAAATGAAGGAAAACAAGGAGAATGACTGTATCTTAAATCTGATCATTATTCCTCTACAAGGTAACAGAGTGATATGATTTAAGTCCAACAGGAGACGAAATACTGCTTCTGATGGTAGGAGTCTTGGCCAGGTTTGCAGTAGCCACCACTCAGGTTTATTAAAATCTCCCATCTGTGCTTTTTAAATGTCTCACCATTTATTAATGTTCTATCTTCCAGAAACTTGATTGTTATGTTTGCACAAATTCACTCATTTCAGAATTAAGTTTTATAGATTTTTCAAATGGACCGTGATGTCTAGAAGAAAACAGGAATTCCTTCAAGGTATGAATTACAGTCATGGGCTCTTGCCCATGATCTTTCAGACTTTTGTATTTACTCTCTGAATTTAAAACTTATATTCTCTTTAGAAATTTCTAGTTCCTGTCCACATTCTTCAATTCTGCCATAACCTTCTAGCACAATGATAACTATTGCGCCAAGCTTCTGAAAGGCTTGCCTTCTGTGGGCACATAACTCCAGAAAATTAGAGGCAATCATTCTAGTAATGATCTTACCTTGTCCGTTTGCCCTGTTTTATTAAAACTATAGCCACCTTCCATCCTAATCACATCTGACAGTTTCATACACAGAGCTCTATAATGCTAGAGTCACTTCCCACTTTTTACAAACCTCTGTGGAAGCTCAGTGGAGTCGAGCATTACAGACACACAGAGTCCACTGTGTACAAGTGGGCACTAGAAGCTCAATGACTAAAGGAACATGGAATCGCAGGACTGACCCGACAGACATTGTGCAAACCTCTATCGAAAAAGTTTCAAGAGATCTCTGGAAAACAACTGCATCTCTTAAAATTCCTTGAGAATATGAATAGGTACCAAATCTCTTCACTCTCAGTGGTGAACGAAGTGCTTCTCAAGGCGTCACTGAAACATAGCTATGAGTTTACTCCTGTGTTTGTAAGCCCGGTTGGAGTTACACACAAATAATAGTCTGTTTCTAACCAGTGTGGCTTTACCTGAAACTCTTTATGTTTAAGAAAAGGATTCTGGAAAAAGGTGTCTTTAATGTCCCCTCTATATTTCAGAAATACCATAGAAGGAGATAACAGTGATACCACATTTGTTGCAAACAGTCCAGCATAATGGCCTATCTATCACATGATCTTTTACATAAGAACCCTCTAAATTATGGTTTAGAAAGTAGATCTGTCATCCTATGGTTTGCACTGAGTTTTTCTTCCCAAGTCTTACTCATGCATCTCCACTGAAAATGGAATATTTTCCTAGCTATATTCCTTGGTTACCTTCCTTTCCAGTCCAGCCTTTTGAGAAGAGGGGTTTGGTCATCCTAGATATCAATGATAAAGAAAATATTTGAGCCTTTAGTGGTCAAAGTGGTACTGAACATAAAAACTAATATATGCAACATGGCCAAATGTCATAAGAACCTATGTTTAGGTCCTCTCTACATAATATCTGGCTGGAGGTCTCTTCTTCTGTTCCCATCTGCTGCTGGAAGAAGCCTATCTGATGATGACTAGATAAAGCACTGACCTATGAGTATAGCTGAATATCATTAGAAATTATTTTTATTGATATTTTACCAGTAGTTCTTTGTTTTACTCTAGGCTATCTAGGATATCTAGGCTATCTCTGGGCTATCTAGTCTCTGGTTCTTAGCTACACAACCAACACTGGGTATGAATCCCTTCTGGTAGAATAGGTCTTAGGACAAATCAGACATTGGTTGGCTACTCGCACAAGCTCTATACCACCATTACCCTAGTGTATTTTGTAGGCAGGAGAGATTGCATGTCAAAGGTTTTCTGGCTGAGGTATTGTCCATCACTCTCTTTCAGCAGCCTGCAAAGTACCTTCCAGTCTCAAAGAAACTAGAACATACAGATGAGGGCTTCATCTAGGCACCAGATAGAGCTCTCCAGAGTCAGTGAATTATGTCAGTCATGAGGCCTCCATCAATTCCCACTCCTCTGTGCTCAGGAAATCACATAGAAGAGACCAAGGCTGTCTGAATCAGAATGCAAGAAGCATGTGAACTTACAGAGATGAAAACCGAATGCGGCAGCTCCTCTGTATGTTATAGCTTTCAGATTAGTATTTTTATGGGACTCCTGGCTTTGAGAACTCTTGTGCCTGCTCTTGGGACTTCTTTTTTTCTCTTGGGTTACTGTGCCCTACTTCAATATGATACTTTTTCCTTCACGTTACTATGATTATTTTGTCATGTCCATATTGCTATCTCTTAGAGGCCTGTTCATTTCTAATATGATACAAAAAAGGGAGTGGGTCTGGAGGTGAGGGGGTTGAGGAGGAACTGGAAGGAGTAGATGAATGGGAAACTAGAATAAAAATGTTGCATGAGAAAAGAATCTGTCTTCAATAAAAGAAAAAATACTGAAGAATTGTAGTTCCTGTATATCCATATCTCTTTGTTCTTCTAGTCTGGACATTTTGTTTCATTGTTGTACATACAATTATGGTATGTTTCATATCATCAATAAACCAATATGAATATATCATATTACATAAAAAAAAGAACCTAGATTAAATTCAGTTGGAAGCTAGGGTGTTCCATATTCACACAAATCATCTGGTGTGGATTATAGACTAATATGTTAAACGTTCAGACAAGATGATGGCAAAAGTTATCACGAACTGTATTTCTTAATTTAGGATGTCATATCTCTAAATCTGCTTGACATTATCTAAAATTGCCCATTAGTTATTTTTATACAGAGAACATTTAGTAAAGCATGTAAATAAGACACAAAAATTTCAATTTACAATTAGCGGTATCGATAAGGGAAATATTAACAATAATTTTGAAGCTTTGGCCTACGAAATGACAGAAAAAAATGAATTTTAAAATAAATTAGCAATGACAACCTTGAGTATAAGAGAAGACATAATGGCACTTCATAATTGACATATTTTTATTGATGTCATATGAACCTTGCTATTTTGTTCTAGCAGCCTATCATATTAGATTCTGCCACACATTCTTTCTTCAATTATGGCTTTTGTGTCACATTAAAAAGTCAGCAGGGAGGAAAACAGGACAGAAACTATTATTTCCATATTGTGGAAGTGAGCTCTAGATCTCCGAATAGAAGGCACTTGTTGGAATAATCACAGCTAAGAAGCTGGAAGAAGCCAGAACACAGCAAACGCTTCTGGACATGCGTTCCAGGAGTGTTCTGATACAGAATGTTGTGTGGTAATAAGAGGCATGCCTTTGCTAAAGCAAAGGGAAGATGTGAAAATGACTCTGTATTATAACCCATCCCTCCAGTAGCCAAGGTCTGATAACAATGAAAGATCATTTGCCCTTCCCCAGGTCTGCCCTTCTAAGCCAATGTATTGTTTCATAGGGACACACCCAATTGTTGGCTTTCAGTTGACTGGATGACTCAGGGCCTCAGCTATCTGCAGAGGAGAGGGGATTAACGGGTGAAAGAGAATTAACAATGCTGACCTAATTCACAGGTATATAATTAGCACATTACCCATTGGAAAGTACTTTGAAACAAAGTGTGGCAAAAGTAATGTTGCATGCCATCTCACATCAAGGATCACAAAGTATCTATCAGACACTTCTAGCCCTGCCTGCATAAGATAGCAGACTAAAATCCCTGGCCAGGTATTTTACTGACCTCTTCGACTCATGCTTTCACTGTCTTTGAATTGACCTTCTTATCATTTCTCATGCCTCAACTTCACACCAACAGTGAAAGACATTTGATTTGTGTCTGTCCTAGGAACCTAAGCAAGGTTACCATGCCATATGCCAGTGGCTATTCAGGAAAAGTTAAGAATTCAACAATACCCCATAATTATTCAGCCCCTTTGTTTTTGCAAACCATTCTTCAAGCTATTCTTCAATATAAACTGTATAGAGAAAACAGGTCAAGGCTGGTCACTCTGGCCAACTGAGGTAACTGAAGTCATGGATAGAGTTCCTATTAAGACAAAGAGGTATTCAAATAACAAATGCCACAGCTACAGGCTATTACAGTGCTAGATACAGCACAGGCTCTCAATCAAACTTGCTCAGTTAACAAATGCATGAGCAAAATATTAAGTGAAAATAATTCAACCAGTCCAGTACAGACCTGATGTTCAGGAGTAATTTAGCAACAAATAATGAACTCCACAGTTATCATGTGTGCTCTTATTTTATTACATTTTGTTTTTTTTGTTAGATTGTTTGCTTGCTTGCTTGCCTGCTTGCTTGCTTGCTTGCTTGTTTACAAGGAGCAAAGTTTGATACTATTTTGTTTTCTTATTGGGGACTTTGTTGTTATACTTGGTTTTTGGTTGTTGAGAAGGAACCTAAAGGTAGGTTAGTAGGGAAGGAGGAGCATCTGGAAAGACTTGGGGAGGGAGAGAATATAATCAAAATATATTTAATTTAAAATTGTTTTAGATAACAAAATATAAAGAAAAATAATAAAAAATACTTTCAGACAAATGCCTTTTTTTTAAAATCTCACTATCTGTACCAAAGCAAGGTTCTAGAGTGGTGAAATGTCCAGAGGAAAGAATTCAAGACCAAATCAAGCCCTGCCCACATTTCCCCAACAATCTTCTAAGTAGACAGAAGAGTATGAACAAAGGTCCCCTTCCAAGGGATGGAGGCCTATCTCTACAGGTCTTTCAAGATCAGACACTTACCATTATTCTCGAAGAGCTTTTATTGAGGCCAATTATGATAACAACTCACATGTGAAACTCCTTTGCCATTTGAAAAGTACTGCCCACTCATTAGTCCATTTGCTCCTTCTCCTAATGCTCAGAAGAATGTGTCATCATTATTCGACATGTTTTCAGATGGGAGAAACAAGATAGAAGCTAGGCAACTTGCTAGATGTTATGTGGCTCATAAATAGCAGGCCTCAGCTGCAGCCAAACCTCACCAGTTTTGAAATCTCTGTTCCTTATCCAATTCATGTCTCGTCTTCCAAAAGTAGATGACGCATCTCAGGGATCACTCCTATAAAAATATCAAAATTTCCAACCTACCAGCTGCCTTGCACCCACTTGCTAGAGCCCACGTACCACTCTTGGTGTCACCTGCTTCCTGACCAGGAGTTTAGCTAGCTACTTAATTGGTAATAGGCATCTATGAATTTCAAAATGAGTCTATGAACTCATTGTGAAGTTTTCTATATCCTGTTTATTTCAATAGAGATATTACTATGTTCAAATTTCATTTCCCCAAAGCCTGTTGTTTGCTTAAATGAAGACTAATAGCTAATGTGTATTCCTAAGAAGCAGCATGGGAACCCATAGGGATACATGGATACAAAACTGAGGAAGGACGGAATTCTACCTGTGAAGTAGCAGCAGCATAAAGGACTGGACATTCCAGAAGTTTCTGTGCCATTTCTATTATTTCTACATATTATGGATTTACACGATGCTGCAATATGATCATATATGAGAATAATGATTTCTAAAGCTCCATGGTCCATGCTGAATATGCATATTAGGTGAGATGAGCTTTGCTTCACCCTTCCCAAGAAGGACCAGAGAAATGATATAAAGGATGTGCTCTCTTCCAACTAGATATTTCTTCTGCCACCCCCAGGCTTTACCAGTATCTCTCTGCTACTATGAGCGGGTGTGTGTATTTTCTGTTCTTATATTTGGTTGCTTCTTTGCAACTGCTAAATGTCAGGTGATGATGTTAATTCTCTTCATGCCACTCTCAATTTTGGCATCATAATGGCATCCATTAGTTTAAAGAAAAAGTCACATGGGAAGAGAAGTAGCTCAGGCTTGGGAATCATTACTGGAAATCAGATACCAAACATTCCCATAGCACCTAAAAGTCAATAGAAGCAAAGCCTGCCATGCTTTTGAGGAAAATGTACCTTAAAAAACTTAAGACTTGGAACAACTGTGCATCACCAGCAGAAAATAGAAAACAAATGCCCAGCAATCCCTAGGATGGGCAGACTCTCCCACACCAGGTGCAGCCACAGAGAAGCCATTCAAAGAAGAGTGACTGAAACCAGTGCAAAAATCTGTCTACAAGAGACTAAGTGGGGTTTTGTCCACAACCTTCCTGGCACAAGGACCCTTCTGCTATTCATGTTTCCTTCCAAAAATAGATGACCCATCTCAGGAACATTTTCAGAAAAACATCAAATTATCCATCACATTAGTCACCCTCATAAAGACTGCCCAGCAGGATTGCATAATTGCTGAGCCTCTTTGCAGATGGAAGACTTTTAAAAATAGATGTTTTTAGTCTCTCTCTCTCTCTCTCTCTCTCTCTCTCTCTCTCTCTCTCTCT